>NC_133329.1:58257253-58450120 GCF_042186555.1 Aquarana catesbeiana
GGAGGAGGAGGGGGGGAGTTGTGAAGCCGGAGGAGAGGAGGAGGAGGAGGAGGAGGAGGGGGGGGGGAGTTGTGAAGCCTGAGGAGGAGGAGGGGGGGGGAGTTGTGAAGCCTGAGGAGGAGGAGGAGGGGGGGGGAGTTGTGAAGCCTGAGGAGGAGGAGGGGGGGAGTTGTGAAGCCTGAGGAGGAGGAGGAGGAGGGGGGGGGGAGTTGTGAAGCCTGAGGAGGAGGGGGGGGGAGTTGTGAAGCCTGAGGTGGAGGAGGAGGGGGGGAGTTGTGAAGCCTGAGGAGGGGGGGGGGGGAGTTGTGAAGCCTGAGGAGGAGGAGGGGGGGAGTTGTGAAGCCTGAGGAGGAGGGGGGGGAGTTGTGAAGCCTGAGGGGGGATTTGTGAAGCCTGAGGAGGAGGAGGGGGGGGAGTTGTGAAGCCTGAGGAGGAGGAGGAGGGGGGGGGTTGTGAAGCCTGAGGAGGAGGAGGGGGGAGTTGTGAAGCCTGAGGAGGAGGAGGAGGGGGGGTTGTGAAGCCTGAGAGAGGAGGAGGGGGGGGTTGTGAAGCCTGAAGAGGAGGAGGGGGGTTGTGAAGCCTGAGGAGGAGGAGGAGGGGGGGTTGTGAAGCCTGAGGAGGAGGAGGAGGGGGGGTTGTGAAGCGGAGGAGGAGGGGGGGGTTGTGAAGCCTGAGGAGGAGGAGGGGGGGTTGTGAAGCCTGAGGAGGAGGAGGAGGGGAGGTTGTGAAGCCGGAGGAGGAGGAGGGGGGGGTTGTGAAGCCTGAGGAGGAGGAGGAGGGGGGGTTGTGAAGCCTGAGGAGGAGGAGGAGGGGGAGGGGGGGGTTGTGAAGCCGGAGGAGGAGGAGGGGGGGTTGTGAACCTGAGGAGGAGGAGGGGGGGTTGTGAAACCTGAGGAGGAGGAGGGGGGGGTTGTGAAGCCTGAGGAGGAGGAGGAGGGGGGGGTTGTGAAGCCGGAGGAGGAGGAGGAGGGGGGGTTGTGAAGCCTGAGGAGGAGGAGGAGGGGGGGTTGTGAAGCCGGAGGAGGAGGGGAGGTTGTGAAGCCGGAGGAGGAGGAGGGGGGGTTGTGAAGCCTGAGGAGGAGGAGGAGGGGGGGTTGTGAAGCCTGAGGAGGAGGGGGGGTTGTGAAGCCGGAGGAGGAGGAGGGGGGGTTGTGAAGCCTGAGGAGGAGGAGGAGGAGGAGGAGGAGGGGGGGTTGTGAAGCCTGAGGAGAAGGAGGAGGGGGGGTTGTGAAGCCTGAGGAGGAGGAGGGGGGGAGTTGTGAACCTGAGGAGGAGGGGGAGGGAGTTGTGAAGCCTGAGGAGGAGAGGGGGGGGAGTTGTGAAGCCTGAGGAGGAGGGGGGGGGAGTTGTGAAGCCTGAGGAGGAGGAGGAGGGGGGGGAGTTGTGAAGCCTGAGGAGGAGGAGGAGGGGGGGGGAGTTGTGAAGCCTGAGGAGGAGGAGGGAGGGAGTTGTGAAGCCTGAGGAGGAGGGTGGTGAGTTGTGAAGCCTGAGGAGGAGGAGGGGGGGGTTGTGAAGCCTGAGGAGGAGGAGGGGGGGGGTTGTGAAGCCTGAGGAGGAGGAGGAGGGGGGGGTTGTGAAGCCTGAGGAGGAGGAGGAGGGGGGGGTTGTGAAGCCGGAGGAGGAGGAGGGGGGGTTGTGAAGCCTGAGGAGGAGGAGGAGGAGGAGGGGGGGTTGTGAAGCCTGAGGAGGAGGAGGAGGAGGAGGGGGGGTTGGGGTTGTGAAGCCTGAGGAGGAGGAGGGGGGGAGTTGTGAAGCCTGAGGAGGAGGGGGAGGGAGTTGTGAAGCCTGAGGAGGAGGGGGGGGAGTTGTGAAGCCTGAGGAGGAGGGGGGGGTTGTGAAGCCTGAGGAGGAGGGGGGGGTTGTGAAGCCTGAGGAGGAGGGGGGGTTGTGAAGCCTGAGGAGGAGGGGGGAGTTGTGAAGCCTGAGGAGGAGGAGGGGGGGAGTTGTGAAGCCTGAGGAGGAGGAGGAGGGGGGGAGTTGTGAAGCCTGAGGAGGAGGAGGGGGGGGGGAGTTGTGAAGCCTGAGGAGGAGGAGGGGGGGGGGGAGTTGTGAAGCCTGAGGAGGAGGAGGGGGGGGGGGAGTTGTGAAGCCTGAGGAGGAGGAGGGGGGGGGAGTTGTGAAGCCTGAGGAGGAGGAGGGGGGGAGTTGTGAAGCCTGAGGAGGAGGGGGGGAGTTGTGAAGCCTGAGGAGGAGGAGGGGGGGAGTTGTGAAGCCGAGGAGGAGGGGGGGGGGGGAGTTGTGAAGCCTGAGGAGGAGGAGGGGGGGGAGTTGTGAAGCCTGAGGAGGAGGAGGAGGAGGGGGGGGAGTTGTGAAGCCTGAGGAGGAGGAGGAGGAGGAGGGGGGAGTTGTGAAGCCTGAGGAGGAGGAGGAGGGGGGGGGGGGAGTTGTGAAGCCTGAGGAGGAGGGGGGGAGTTGTGAAGCCTGAGGTGGAGGAGGAGGGGGGAGTTGTGAAGCCTGAGGAGGGGGGGGGGGAGTTGTGAAGCCTGAGGAGGAGGAGGGGGGAGTTGTGAAGCCTGAGGAGGAGGGGGGGGAGTTGTGAAGCCTGAGGGGGGGGAGTTGTGAAGCCTGAGGAGGAGGAGGAGGGGGGGGAGTTGTGAAGCCTGAGGAGGAGGAGGAGGGGGGGGAGTTGTGAAGCCTGAGGAGGAGGAGGGGGGGAGTTGTGAAGCCTGAGGAGGAGGAGGGGGGGAGTTGTGAAGCCTGAGGAGGAGGAGGGGGGGGAGTTGTGAAGCCTGAGGAGGAGGAGGGGGGGAGTTGTGAAGCCTGAGGAGGAGGAGGAGGAGGGGGGGAGTTGTGAAGCCTGAGGAGGAGGAGGGGGGGGAGTTGTGAAGCCTGAGGAGGAGGAGGGGGGAGTTGTGAAGCCTGAGGGGGGGAGTTGTGAAGCCTGAGGAGGAGGAGGAGGGGGGGAGTTGTGAAGCCTGAGGAGGAGGAGGGGGGAGTTGTGAAGCCTGAGGATGTGAGGGTGGGGGATGTGAAGCCTGGCAATGGGGGGGAAAGGGGGATCTGTGAAGCCTGAGGATGTGTGTGTGTGTGTGTGTGTGTGTGTGTGGGGGGCACAGGGACTGTGAAGACATGATCCTCGCTTTCCATTCATGTGACAGCCAATAACGGGGGTCACGTGACTGAAATGCCCGACATCGGCACTAAGGGATTAAACGGTTCCTGATTAGTCTCATGAAGTTCTTCTATAAGTTCGGCTCAGATAAAGTGCCAGCTCTTTGACTATTTTCATTGTGAACAAAATCCCTATGTGTTGGGAGAGTGTTGTTTTCTTTTTTAGTTTTTTTTTTGTTTTTTATTGTGCTGAGGTTTATACTGTACATTTCTGTGAGACTCTTTCTTGTGGCACAGCAATGTAAGCACATATAACGGGTACAAGAAGAGTTTTAGTTGCCCACGCCCCTTTAAGCCCCTCCCACTGTTAACACCATTTGGCAACACTCACTATTTGCTGTGCGTAGCACTTCGCAATACCACTCCAGTTAGGGTTCCCAACCCCCCCCCGGTCTGTTACCACCCTGGCAACCCCCCAGCCACAATGAGAACCACACCCACTCTTTGCCACAGTGCACTAATCACAATTTTCTTTTCTTTTTTTTTTTTTTTTTCTTTTATTAAGCCATGAGGCTCAGTGTATGATCTTGCACACAGGCCCACTGATTTCATAAAACGCCCCTGATTTATGTTGCGGTCAGGCCACAAGCTTACAAGGGGGGCTGTAAAGGTGGGTGAGCTGTGGTTTTGCCACCCCTTGACTGCTGCGATACAAATCCACAGGGCTGCCGGCCATGTCGGCACACAATTTCGCAGTTGCATTGCAGCACGGTGAAAATTTTACAACCTGCACCTATTGGCTGCCAGCCGTGACTTAGCCCTATGCACACCTGAACGACTTTACCGTGTCACATTTTTTATGGCGGCACCATTCGTTCGGAATCACCCCCCCCCTCCCTCCGTTCCAAAAACACGCTCAAGAAGCTCATGGACCAAATTCTGGCACTGAGCCATGTGCGTTTTGGAGTCGCATGTTGTGCCGCAATAATACCGAGACAGTTGCAGCAAAATCGCACTGCGTTTGGGATAGCACTTGAGAAATAATGGCACCGCAAGCATGTTGTGCGTTTTGCCGCAATTCTGCAATAGCGGGCAAAATCGCTCTATTATCTCCGCAATTCCAATGCGCGATCGGTGCCTTAGTCACGTGCCTGGGACTGTGCAATGCAGGCGCTTGCGGCGTGTAGCTGGGGGCTTTCAGTGGTTAATACAGGCATCAAGGAGGACGACTTCCGAGCCCCCTGTCACCTGCCTCTGAAAATCCAACGCGGTTCCCTTTTAAGAGGGGGGGGCGGTAAAACAGCCGCCCATGTATACAAAACCATGTGTGCATTACTATACTATTCATTTTGAATGGCACCCCCATGCATTGTGCAGTGCACCCCACAACACACTGTAGCCCACCATAGTCATTGAATTAAACATTGTTTAATATTTTTAATTTTTAGGACATTCTGGTGCGTTAACAGCCTATTATTTGCAAGGGGCCGCCTTAATATGACGCACCCTAACGTACAGTGAAAAGAATGAGTTTGATTTCTTGCATTATCCACAAAAAGTTCTAAAATACAGACAGGACAGGTCCTCTTTCATGATCTCACCATTGGGTGTCTCAGAAGGTTGGACTGTCCCTTTAAAGTCGGGTGTCTCAGAAGGTTGGACTGTCCCTTTAAAAAGCTGACGTTGGTGCAGTGACACCCAGGGGCGTGTCCTCTGTCTCCTTAGCCCCTCCTCCCCTCACACCCCTGTCCTCCCTGAGATCCAGCACAGAGCAGGGACACAGGTAATGTGCACTCTTCTGGGGATTACAATCCTTTCCCCTTCTTTAGGGGTCTTCTCTCCCCCCCCCCCCCCCTCTGCTGTGCCCCTCTGAATGTAGATTCCAGGACAAATGGGGTGGGGTGATTCCGGGAAGATGAAGGGGTGGGGGTCCTGGATGAAAGTCCCGGAGTAGACCAGAGCTGCGTACACCCTAAGGTGGGGAGGAAGGGGAAGATCCTCATTTTTTTTAGTTTTGTAGCAGAAACTTTCATTTGATTTGTTACATTTGTATCTTTCTGACTCTAAACTGCCTCTTAAAGGGCCAGTCCTACCTACGGGGACGTTTCAGTATCGGGGGGGGGGGGGGACAGGTTGTACCACCCACTGTTCAGGGAACTCCATTGGTGAGATTTCGGGAGATGGAAGGTTTAGTCTTCCCCATTTAATGCAATGTATTTAATGATGCAGGAGGAGTGAGACTCCTCTGATGGGGTCATCTCGCCCCTTTCAGATGCCTCCACCTGTAACTGGAATACCAGTGTTGGGTGGAGTACTCCCCTGTGGTTTTGTGTTGCAGTGCAGAGAAGTGCTGACGGGGCGATGACTACCTCGCCTATGGGGCAATGGCAGCTGCGGCAGTATGCTGGAAAATGCAGCATGCCTGGCTGTCTGTGATCAGTACTTTCTGAGTCCATCCACGCAGATTAGAAAGTCAGAGCTAGGTGAGAAGTCCTGCATGCTTCCTTCAGTACTGAAGCCAGAGGATGAAACGTGACAGCCAGGCAACCAGCATTTTAATAGCAGCAATGGCAACCTACATATTATGGTACAGGTTCTCTTAAATAAGCAGAGGTGTGTGATTGGTCTGCTTCTTAACCAGCAGGTCAGGCTGGTTCTTGTAGTTCCTCAGCACTGGATTTTATTTATATGCACTGAGTTTTACATTGACCCTGGGAGGTTTTTGGGGGGGCATGGACCCTGGGAGGGTTTTGGGGGTTGTGGACCCTGGGAGGTTTTTGGGGCGCATGGACCCTGGGAGGTTTTTGGGGGGGCATGGACCTTGGGAGGTTTTGGGGGGGCATGGACCCTGGGATGTTTTGGGGCGCATGGACCTTGAGAGGGTTTGGGGGCATGGACCCTGGGAGGTTGGGCGCACGAACCAGCATGCTGTAAAAGATTTGCTTAAAGGCCAACTGAAGGCAAAATGTTAATTTTGGCATTGAATAAGGACAGAAAGGGTTAAATTATTATTGCCATTGGTGTCTCCACTGAACAGATTCAGCCCTCACTTCCTGTTAGTGCTCAGAAATGTCTCCAAAGGGGACACGAAAAAAAAAAAACACACACAGGGTAGAGAATATGAATGTTTTTTTATTGCAGTCTTCCTATCCTGGGGAGAACTCACCGTTTCTCATTTTGGTGTCACATGTTAAGGAAGCGAGGGGAAATCTCCACCATGGAGACAGAAAAAGGAACCTGACGGAAATACAGACATAAATGAATGCAACTCTCTAACCTTTAATACATCATTGCCTGGATACGACTAGGTGTCAGCCTCTTGCAGCTCCTGTCCAGCAGGGCTGGGGGTGTTGGAGGAAGAAGCAGCACAAGGAGCCAATCAGTTCATCTGCTGATAAGGAGCATGCTGATAAGAGGAGAGAGCAGAGTGACAGGGAGATGAGCTCATCACTGTGCTGCTTCTCCTTTCACTGTCCAGTCAAAGGCTGGGGGGCGGGGGAAGGTCCAGGAGGACTACCTGGGTTCAGACTGAGGACATCTAGTGTCAGAAAACAAATACTGCAGGAGAAATCTTTGGCTTGAAGCTGAATATTGCAGTGAACGCTGGTTTTGGTATTTTATCCTTTTTAAGGTGCTCTTCATTTTTATCTTGTTTTTTGTGGCTGGAGTGCAGATTTAAAATATAACAAAAGGCAAAACCTTTTTATTTTTTTTCATTTTTTTTTTTTAAGTTTTGGATAGAATGGGGAGGGGATTACACCCTGTCATGTTTTTATTGCTATCTCTGTGTCCCCGTTAGAGAGCTTCACCCTCTCTCTTTGTCCCGTTTACTGTGAGACCCCTTTCACACTGGGGCGCTTTGCAGGCGCTAAAAATAGCGCCTGCCCCGAGGGCTTTCACTATACACCGCTCCTGCCCATTGAAATCAATGGGTCAGCGCGGCCATACCACCGGCATAGCGCTGCTGCAGCAGTGCTTTGCGGTGGTTTTAACCCTTTCTCGGCCGCTAGCAGGGGGGTAAAACCGCCCCCCCGCTAGTGGTCAAATACCGCCGCTAAAATGGCGCTAAAAATAGCGCCGTTTTACCACCGATGCCGCCCCCACCCCAGTATGAAAGGGGCCTCATTGAAAGTAAAAGAAAATCCCAAATTTTGGGTTGTCCCCAGAAAAGTGAAGAAATCTTTCAATGGGGGACACTAGTTCTGGCGACAGACAGGGGTCCCCTCACTTTTGAAGGGATTTCCTCTCACTTCCTGTTTTGGCTATGGGGCAGGAAGTGCAGGGAAATCTCTGCAATGGGGCACAGATGGCCCCAAAAATAAATGAATAAAAAGGACAGGGTTTATAACCCTCCTTTGCTCTATCCAAAATTGGGAAAAAAGAAAGTTTTCCCTTTTAGTTCTACTTTAACTCTATGAAACAATATAAATATAGACAATGTTAGGGTTGAAGATTTGCTGAATTTGAAAGAGTTTTTTTTTTTCTACTATAACTTCCTATGAAAAATATAAAATTTCCATCTCCTCCTCCTCCTTTCTTCCTCCACTCCTGGGTGCTGTGTCATTGCTTGCGAAAAGTGACTCCCCCTGCAGGCGCCCACAGGCCTTGCAGTCAGTTGGGTCTTAGTCATACAATAGGGAAGTAGTACAGCTCATGGCTGAGCAATGTGCCCTCCCATCCCCGGTGTGAACCAACAGATGCTCACATGACAACTGGCTGAATATTACAGGACAAAAATCAGCTTTGGACAGAAGAGGGAAGGATTAGATCCCCCTGCTAGGTTTTTACTGCTGTCTGGTATTCCCCTCCTCACTTCATGTCCCAGTGACAACTACACTAGTGTGAAAAAACTCCCCAACAGCAGTGTGGACTAAAAAAATATTTAAAAAAGAAATTTTTAGTAAAATAGGGGGAGGGCCCATTGAACCCATGTCAGGTTTTTCTTGCTGAATCCCTATTGCTGATTTTTCCCTCACTTCCTGTCTGTTGTCACCAGGACAGGAAGTGAAGGCAAATCTCTCCAATAGATCCCTGGATAGCAATAAAAACCTGACTGTACAACATCGAAAGAAAAAGAGTTTGAGGTGGAGTTATACCTTAAGTGCGTTATTATTTCCTAAACATTTCTTACCTTAATGCTTTCCATGCATTAAGGTACAAAAAGTTTAGGTGTCAGCTTCCCCCTCCCCCACTCCTTTACTTACCTGAGACCTTGTTGGATCCAGCACTGTGCACGACTGCAGCGCTTCTCTTCCCTCACTTCCGGGTCTCGCTGGCTTTGCTGAGACATTGGGAGCCATTGGCTCCTAGTGCTGTCAATTAAAGCCAGGGACAGGGGGGGGCCGGGCCCGAGTCCCGCTGTCTGTGTCAATGGATGCAGCAGAGGGGCTTGGGAGCGAGCACATAAGAGTGCCTCCATGGGAATCGCTTCCCATGGGGGCACGGGACAGAGGGGAGGTGCCAGGAGTGCTGGCGGGGGACCTGAGAAGAGGCGAGAAGTATAGATGTTTGTTATTTAAAAAAAAAAACAAAAAAAAAAACCTTTACAGTTTACAACCACTTTAAATCTGATCTCTAGCTATCTCTTTAGTCTGGCACAGTTGTACCGGCTCCTCTGCTGGACTGAAATGGCTTCCTCTGATTTCACTGCACACTGTGAGCTTCCTACAATGTGCATTAGAAGCTGCAGCAAGTCAAATAGAGCCCCCCTCATTTCTTGGCTGAAGGAACTCTGCCATCTAGCCTAATGGTCTCCAAACTGCGGCTTGGGGGCCAGATGTTGCTCTTTGCTTACCTTTATCTAGCCCTCAGGGCATTATTTTATCTACTGATACCAACAGTAAGGCATAAACCCCCCCCACTGAACACCAATGATGTGGCACAATTCCTCCCACTGACACCAACAATGGGACACAATGAAACCAACAATGGGGCTCTCTTCCTCCCCCCTGACACCAACAATAAGGCACAATTCCTCCCAATGAAGGGGCACTATTCCTCCCAATGACCCCAACAATTGGACCGAATTACACCAAGGAAGGGGCACAATTACTCCCAATGGCGCCAACGATGGGACACAATGAAACCAACAATGGGACTCTCTTCCTCCCCCTGACACCAACAAAAGGGCACAATTCCTCCCAATAACTCCAATGAATGGCCACAATTCCTCCCAACAACACCAACAATTGGGCCGAATGACACCAATATTGGGGCACAATCCCTGACAATGACACCGTGATGGGGCACAATTCTTTCCACTGACACCAACGATAGGACAGAATGAAACCAACAATGGGGCTCTCTTCCTCCCCCTTGACGCCAACAATTGGGCCCACTGACACCAACAATAGGGCACAATTCCTCCCAATGACACCAATGATGGGGCACAATTCCTCCCAATGACACCAATGATGGGGCCCTATTCCTCCCAATGCCATCAACAGTTGGGCACAATTGCTTCCAATGAAGGGGCACTATTCCTCCCAATGGCACCAACAATTGGACCGAATGACACCAAGGAAGGGGCTCAATACCTGCCAATGACACCAAGGAAGGGGCACAATTCCACCCACTGACACCAATGATGGGACACAATGAAACCAACAATGGGGCTCTCTTCCTCCCCCTTGACGCCAACAATTGGGCAAAATTCCTCCCAGTGACTCCAATGAAGAGGCACAATTCCTCCCAATGACACCAATGATGGGGCACAATTCCTCCCAATGATGGGGCACAATTACTCCCAGTGCCATCAACAGTTGGGCCCAATGACACCAAGGAAAGGGCACAATTCCTTCCAATGAAGGGGCACTATTCCTCCCAATGACACCAACAATTGGACTGAATGACACCAAGGAAGGGGCTCAATACCTGCCAATGACACCAAGGAAGGGGCACAATTCCTGTCAATGACATCAAGGAAGGGGCACAATTCCTCCCAATGACACCAACGATGGGGCACAATTCCTCCCACTGACACCAATGATGGGACACAATGAAACCAACAATGGGGCTCTCTTCCTCCCCCCCAGACGCCAGCAATAGGGCACAATGGCTCCAGCGATGGGGCACAATTAAATGCATTGTTTTTTTTTTCCACCAACATCAGCAACTTTTTTTTTCTCCCGATGGTCCCTAAAGTCTGAAGGACAGTAAACTGGCCCTTTATTTAAAAAGTTTGGAGACCCCTGGTCTAGCGCTTTCCTCCTCAGCTTGACTGTCCCTGGCCCTTCCCTTTCATTCATTGGCTTTCAGTTCTTTCAATCATGGATGCTCAGCATCACATGTAGGCGTTACCTATGTAAATGCAGCCTGCCTAGGAACGCCCACTTCTCCAGACGCCCACCCATCCTGGCATTTGATATTTGCATAACTCCTCTCAAGAGCCAGCCCACACTGCTTGAATCAGGGATTAGGGCTTTTGAGAGGAGGCCAGGTGCTGTGATGCTTTCAGGAAGCTCTGTACATGGCATTCTGCTGGCCCTTCCCAACAGCCATGATCTGCTTGCAGTGCATAGAGAAGCACGGGGACCCAGTGATGTCACTGGCTCTAAAATAAGGTATGTAATGACAATGGAAAGGCTTTTTTTAGGGCAAAGGGAGGAACTAGTGAAGGCAAAATAGAAGCAGGTGAAACTTTAGCCTTTAACGATCATGTGCTGCCATAGTCATCGATAGGCTTTACAACATGCAGCAATGCACTGACAATGCAAAATGTGTGGTGATGTGCGGGAAAGGCTTGGCTGTGAATAATGGGTCCTGCTGTAATCTGGGCTCTGGACTATTGTTCGGGTGTATCCATCATCAATTGCTGAGTTTTACGGGAAATGATGGCGGCTCTCCCCTCCTCCTCCAGGATCTTCCCAATGTGTTCATCTGTCAGTATTCGCATGCGGCGGGTGCGTCACTCTTAAAGGGCAACTTCAGAGATGAAAGGGAGCTGCAGTCAGAGCTCTGATAGGGGAGGAGGCGTTGTGATTGTGCTCCTCGATCTACTGGACGCAGGATGACAGGTACTCGAATTACTCAGAAGGAGCGACCATCTGATTGGCTGTGCCGCCTCTGCTTATTGTTTTTCCTCCCGTCCTGCTGCATGAGAGCCAGGCAGTCAGCATTTTCAATTAGTCACACCCTCCCATATTTCATTCATGAGCGGTTTTCCTTTCATCCCCCGCAAAAATGAGACGAATTCATTGCCCTCCATTGTTGGCCTATGGATATGAGCCTCCTGGCAGTCATGTTTGTCCCCAGGCTTCAATACTTTCCTGGAGCTAAAAACGCAGATCCAGGAGCTCTTCTTGGTTCACTTCTTCAGGATTAGCGACTCTCGTAGTATTGAAGCCTTCGGGTCAGCGTGATGACGTCTCAGAGGGAGGTCTGCAGTGGTGTGATAGGTTATCTGTAGATGCATCATCTTTGCTTGGGATTGGCTGTACGTGGGGCAGAGCAATATTCAGGTAGTGGAAGGGGTTAACAACAGCATGCAAGTAATTGTGTCCGAAGGTGAAGGATTTCCCCGGGTTGGTCTCCCTGCCACACCCAGCTCTACTGTATACACAATACCCAACTGTCTCTACACCTGATGTTCACCTGCCTGCAAACCTGACACCTGTCTGCACATCTGACAGTCGCCTGATGCAACCCTTCATGGCAGGATTATATTGAATTGGTAATCACGTGTTAAACGACAAAATTTCAGTGATTGGGTTTAGATCTACTTGTGTAGCTTACACTTTTTTTACAGTCATTAAAGCGGGGTTCCCATTTACAGAAAAAAAATAAATAAAAGTCAGCAGCTACAAATACTGCAGCTGCTGACTTTTAATCGGACATTTACCTGTCCCAGGGTCCAGCGATGCGGGGGATCGAAGCCACGCTCGTTCTCGTTCCCCCCCTTCTACTCGGCGGAGCCAGCATTTTAACTGCGGGCGCCCGGCTCACTGCGCATGCACGAGCCGCGCTGCACGCCGTCACTGGCCCCGCAATCATCTGGGACCTGTCACATGTTCCAGATGATTGACAAGAGGGAGGGTGGAGAGGCGATCTCCCTTCCTGCGCCCAGAGGGAAGTGACGTCAGGAGCCCAGGCACCGAAGGAGGCAGACTACGAGGGACCCCCTAGCAACAGGCATTTAGAGGTGAGTAAAAAAAAAAATTTTCTCAATGTTTTTTTTTATTTATTTTTTTTTAAGCACATTACTAATTTTTTTTTTTTTTTTTGAGGTGGAACTCCACTTTAAACTCCATCATGTTACCCTATGTGTCCATGCACACATAGGCTGTTATCAGCAGTTTTTGGGCTGTAAAAACACACTGATAAACGTCGATAAACACTCAAAAACGTCGCTCACCACCAGCGGTTTTTGACATTTTTGATCCATTGAAAAAAGAAAAAAAAAAAAAGGGAATTTTTTTTCTTCAAAAAAAAACCCCAAAAAACTCGCTAATAAACGCTAAAAAACTCTATGGCAGTGATATGCAATTAGCGGACCTCCAGCTGTTGCAGAACTACAAGTACCATGATGCATAGCAAGACTGCAACAGCCACATGCATGACACCCAGAGGCAGAGGCATGATGGGACTTGTAGTTTTGCAACAGCTGGAGGTCATTGCATATCCCTGCTCTATTACAAAAACATTGAAAAAAGTTGCAAAAACACTGCAAAGCTACTGACGTTTTTATAACGTTATTTTAACCTCCAGTGTGCATGAGGCCTTAAGGCCATCGCGGAATCTAGAACTTCTATTGGGCGACACGCATCCCGCGTTTTTTTTTTTTTTGCACGATTTTACAGTGCGGCAAAATCGCACCGCATTTGGGATGCCATTGGAGAAATAACGGCATCGCAAACGAGTCCCTTGCGAATGAAGCCTAAGGAATAGTTTGGTGCCCCTGCACTCCATCGCTTACTCCCTCATTTTCTTATCATATTTGGTGTTTTTGTATATGATTGGTGCCATTTGTATAATGGTATGGGCTCATCCACACTATAGCACTTAGCGCACATTATGCTGCGTGTTCTCATGGTAAGGTTGTCCATTCATCTAAATTGGCCTGTCAAAGGATATGATCGCTGCATGTGCAAACGCTGCTGCTAAATAAAACCTAGAAGCATATTTTAATCCTATGGTTGGACTCGCATTAGTGGTGGATGACCATGATCACCTTGACTTTGTCTTTTTGTATGCTATGTATATGTTTGAAAATAAAGATTATAAAAATTAAAACCTAAAAAGAGACCAGGATAACATGCGGCTAATCCTTTATCTGTTCACCTTCCAGCTTCATCCTTCCGGCCTAACCATGAGTGAAGAATCCATCATCCGTATCCCCCCGTACCACTACATCCATGTGCTGGACCAGAACACCAACATTGCCCGCGTGGAGACCGGGCCCAAGACCTACATCCGCCAGGACAATGAGAGGTGAGCGCCCCATGGCGGTCTGGATACTGCTGAATTTTTTTTTTTTTTTTTTGAAATTTTGACTATATATATGGGCTGTCTATGTGGACAGCTTTACCCCGGATGCCTGCATACTTGCTACACTTAGAGGCGCCTCTCTTCTCTTTTATACTCTGGAGCTCCTGCTGGATTTTGCTTCTAATCCCCTTGTGGAGGCTTCCATTTGTGGATGGACATTTTATGGTTACACAACCTGGTCACATTGCTATAATCTTTTTATATGGACTATAACCTGAAGGACTTGTGAATAAAAGGTTGTAGAACAAATCCTTTGAGTTTCCATTATTATGGGGAAATTCGCTTACAAAGTGCTTTTGGATTACAAGCATGTTTCTGGTACGAATTATGTTCGCAATCCAAGGTTTTACTGTAAAGGCAGTTAAGTCCCTTTTTTTTTTTTTTTTTTTTTTTTTTTTCTTTTCCTCTCGCTCTATGTAAATCAACCAGTCAGGTCTGACTGAATACAACACACTCAATATGGAAGATTTTGTCCAAGCAATTGCAGTGCTATATAGACCAAACATCTGTATAAGTAATGGTTGCCCCAAAATACAATACAATGTACCCCAAACTCATTCACATGAGGGGGTGGATCTGGGGGCTCTCTTGTTAAAGGGGGGCTTCCAGATTCCGATAAGCCGCCTGCCCCTGCAGACCCCCCACAATCACCGGCCAGGGTTGTGGGGAAGAAGCCCTTGTTCCTACTATCAGCATGGGGACAAGGTGCTTTTCCCCAAAGCACCCCCCCCCCCCATGTTGAGGCCATGGGGCCTGGTATGGTTAATTGCCTTCCCCCTTTCCAGGCTGTATGCTCAAAGAAGGGTCTGGTATGGATTGTGTGGGGGATGTGAGTCTTAAAAAAAATAAAATAAATTTGGCGCGGGGTTCCACTTAAAATCCATACCACACCTGAAAGGGCCTGGTATGGATTTGGGTGGGGGGACCCCCACGCTGTGTTTGTGTGTTGTGGTTTTTTTTTTTTTTTTTTTTTTTTCTGATTTGAATTTGTGAAAAAAACGAATGAGATATACAATTCAGATGCATGGCTATAGAAGGCAGTGAGCCTGGAATTCACCTCCGTATCGCACCGCAGTGCTCAGAAAATGCTCAGGACTCCTTCTTTTTTTTTTAATTCACAGTAAATTTTTGCACTGCATATATGTGAGCCAGCTCCGTAGAAATTCATGCAAATCGGATGTGGTTCAAAACGCATCCAATTTGCATATATGCGAATGGAGCCTTACTGCATTTGAAAAGATTTTACTCTGTGTTTACTTTGCTTTAAAAAAGCACCTGGAAGAGATCTGAATAGAATAAAGGGAACAGCGCATGGAGCAAGGCAAAGCTAAAGAGGGGGGTCGGTGAGATCACCAGAGTACACCCCATATCAAAACTGAAGAGCTCACCCCACCCTCCACCTAAAACAACAGTATGGAATGGATTGTACCTTTTAAACCCAATCAAATAGTCTCTGGGTATATAACCTGTGCAAATATTAAGCTGCTGCACCATCAGAAAATTGTCTGTCTGGCTCATGAATTATTCGGATTTAGATTTTATACCTATCATAGGCGCCTCACCTATGGACAGTGATGTACTGACAGCTGATCTGAATTGGATACTTGTGTGTGTGTGTGTATATACATTAGCTGTGGAAGTCTGCTGCGTTGGCATTTTGCTTAACAATGGCGATATATTGATTTTTAGATGGGGAAAACACTCAGTGGAGTGTATATATTGTATATAACATCACTCTTGCTGTATGGTCTGGATTTGTCAAGCTAAACCACTGTCCTAGACAGTACGGTAACAATAGCCATAGAAGCCAGGGGGCTACTATGAGGCCTGGGGTAGGAGAGGGGTCTCATTAGGGTGGCTGTATAGTCATAAGAGCCGTCGGTGCTGCAAAGGGGCCTGGATTGGTGTGTGGGGGGGGGGGGGGGGGCATGATTATGGAGGCTGTATGGCCATAGCTGCCCACACGGTTCTTATGGGGTAGAGAGGGGGTCCCAATAGGGAGGCTGTATATTCATGAAAGCCCTTAGTGTTGCTATGGGGCCTGGATTGGGAGGGGGAACCATTAGGGAAGCTGTAAAGCCATAGCAGCCCACGCAGCTGCTATGGGGGCTGGGGAAGGAGACAGGCCCCATTAGGGAGGCTGTATAGCCATAGCAGCCAACTTGGCTGCTTTGGGGACTGGGGTACAAAGAGGGATCATTTAGCTCATGCAACTGCTATGGAGCCTTGGGGTAGGAGGGGAGGCCCCATTAGGGAGGCTGTATAGCCATGAGATTCACACATTAGCTGTGGGGCCTGTGATAGGAGGGGATCCCATAAGGGAGGCTGTATAGCCATAGCAGCCATCTGCGGATGCCTGGATACCCGAACAATAACTACAATCTGATAGGACGCAGTCATTGTTTGGCCAATACTTTTCTGCCTGTCTCTATATATATTTTTTAATCAACTTTTTTGTCAAGCTGGATGGTGCTTGCAGGGCCACCTACTGCTTGAATTTTCTTTATTGAGTACATCTCACAGGCTGCCCATAGTGTAGAAATGGGCATTAAGTGTCATTATGATCAACATTGCAACCAGTGAGGACTCTCCACCATATCTTTTGTATTTTTCTAAGATCATCCTCCATCTAGTGGCCAAAATGTGGTATTTTTCTGATTGTGCTTTCTCAGGAAAATACTGCATTATGGCCACTAGATGGAACTGACGGCCATGGAAAATGCATAAAAATGACATTTCACACGTATTGCAAATATTTAAGGGACGTATTTGCGACATTTTATGCGACTGCTGAGACAAATACTTTTTCAAATAGACCTCTGGTTTGCGTTGGCCTTACAGCAATGCTTAATCGATTGATTCTTCATTTGATAGTGGAGACCTCCTTTAGCAATGCAGCGGTGTGTGAATATCCTTTTTGTATTGCTTAACCTGATATAAATAATGCGTTGTTGCGTGGTCATAAATTGTATTCATATTGCGCAGGGTGCTGTTCCATCCGGTCCGTATGGTGATGGTGCCACCCCGGCACTACTGCGTGATTCAGAACCCGGTGCTGAGGGATGCAACCCGTAACGCGCAGTTCGATGACATCGGACAGGCCAAACTGCGGCATGGAGACCAGGAGATCCGTCTGGCCCAGGATCCCTTCCCTCTCTACCCGGGGGAGGAGTTACAGCAGGTATGCCCTCTGTGTTTCCAAAATCTCTCTTTTAAAAAGGTCATGTCACGTGGTACCAGAAGATGGCTACCATGGTTGAAGGGTACCCTTTAAAATGGGGCTCATCCAAAATGATTCATTTCATGGGGAAGATTTACAATATATATCCTATGTGTGCGTGTTCAGGATTAAGATCCAGCAATATAAAGTCGGCTAGCAGATTCCCCTTTAAATTAATGGGACCAACACCTAGTTTAGCATTGCAACATCAGCATGGGAGCCTGATCACCTGGTCGTAACAGGAAAAAAAAAAAATCTTTAACTGGCTTTTCTTACAATGAATTTCTTTCTCGAACATCACGGGACACAGAGCCACAGTAATTACTGATGGGTTATATAGGTATCACTGGTGATTGGACACTGGCACACCCTATCAGGAAGTTCAACCCCCTATATAATCCCTCCCCCTTGCAGGGATACCTCAGTTTTTACGCCAGTGTCTTAGGTGATGGACGTGTAAAGATGTCCTGTGCTGAGCTCCAAAGGGAATATCCTAAGATCCTATACTGGGGCAAGCCAGGCGAACCGGATCCATTCAAAGTGTCTTTTCATGGCCGAATTGAATGGTACCCGGGCCTCGTGTCCAAAGAAACGAGGTTTTACCCGTAATGCTTCTCTTTTTAGAGAGCTGGACCCCGCAGATCAGAAAATGGCTTTAAACTTCCTAATTTCTGGCGAGGTGCTTTACGGTCCCAGAACTGTTGGATCCCCCTACTGATGGGGGCCCCAGTCTCTGACGGTTTTTTCAAACGGAGCCCACCGTGAGAGGTGAAGATTGGGTCTGTGTAAACAGCACCCTGCGGCTGGATAAGGTAAGAGGAGATTCCACAGAATTTTTGAGTTCTAGTGGCTTTTCTCCTTTAAGGTAAATGCATGCTATGCCTATTGTGACCACCGGGGGCTGCCAAGAGCACAAACCTACACATGCTGAATGTCTGTCTCAGGTGTTGTAATCGCTGTGTATGTCCCAGCGTATCAAGCAGGCTGCAAGCAGGTAAGGTTGATGGGGGGATTTCTCATGTTTGAATGTTCCCCCCCAGGCTAGAGAGGGGCCACAGGGGTCTAGAAAGTGGTTATACCACCCGGGCTCTGTGGCCTAATGGCCACCATCTCTGAAGATAGCCGTTCAGGCAAATCTTGTTACCAGTCTCCCTCCTTCCCCCCCCCCCCCCCCCATCCCCAGCCTTTTCTCCAGAGCATGACAGGAGAGTCGGCAGTGCGGGAAGCGCTCGTTTTTTTCAAAACTCGAGGGGGGGGGGGGCGGTAGAGGAGGGGGCGGGATGTCAGCACAGAGTGTTTAGACTCCCACTCAGGCCAGCTGCAGGCTATTAAAGGCACTCTGTACAGGTGCACTCAGCCTTCTGAGAGACACAGAGCTGACGGTCGCATGTAAGGTGGGACACAGGCATTCTCCTAGGCAGCATTTACTGAAGTAACACCAGACTGAGCATTGGGTAGCAAGGCTTTTAGCCAGACTACATCGCTCAGCGGACAGTGTTCATTTGTATACCTCACACCTTGTTGCTTTGCACTATGGGTAGAAGAGGTTCAAGCACCCCAGGAACCAGAGACACTAGGGGATCTCGTTCAGGTTCTGAGGGCCCCCTGTCGGCAGCATCCTTCCCCCTAAAGATGGGCCAGGGACGGCTAGCCAGGGAGAGCCATCGGGGTCAGGGGCTACACCTGCTTCTGGCACTTCAGCCCCTGTATATATTACACAAGAGGTTTTTTCCTCAACCATTAATGGTCTAGAGGAAAGATTAATGGCCGTGATTACGTCTTCACTCAGTGGAAGAAAACGCACTAGGCTTTCCTCTGTTCCCCAAGACCCTCAGACAGAGGAGCTCTGGGATAAAGGAGATGAATCCCTTTCAGAGGATCGGGATGGGATGGATGATTCCTCTTCGGAGGATTCAGGTGGAGAGGGACCCTCTGCGACTTCCCAAGAGGAGAAAGTCTTAGTGCAGATCCTCACTGGATTGGTCCGCTCCACATTTAAGTTGCCCATACCTGAAACTGCTAAAGAATCCTCTTCTGCTTTGGGGTCACTGAAACCTTTCCAAGCAGCACATGCTTTTCCTGTTCATACTTTACTTGAAAAGCTTATTTATTCTGAGTGGAATCACCCAGACAAACGTTTTTTTCCGCCGAGAAAGTTTTCAACACTTTATCCGATGGAAGAAAAGTTTATTAAAATGTGGGGAATTCCGGCTATTGATGCCGCCATTTCCTCAATAAATAATAGCCTGACTTGTCCTGTAGACAATGCTCAGATGCTCAGGGATCCTGTAGATAAAAGGATGGAATCCCTATTGAAGGATGTTTTCTCCTTAGCAGGATCAGTGGCCCAACCTGCAATAGCAGCGATTGGAGTCTGTCAATACTTAAGAGACCATGTTAAGCAGGTCATCAAAGTATTACCTGAACAGCAGGCCCAGGGGTTTGCTAACCTTCCAGCGGCCTTATGCTTTGTGGTTGACGCCATTAGAGATTCTATCGTGCAAACCTCCCGTCTTTCACTGGGGTTGGTGCATATACGTAGAATCCTATGGTTGAAAAATTGGTCAGCCGAAGCACCATGTAAGAAGCTACTGGCTGGGTTTCCATTTCGTGGTGCAAGGTTGTTTGGAGAGGACTTGGATAACTATATCAAGAGAATCTCTTGTGGGAAAAGCACTCTCTTACCTGTCAAGAAGAAGAGTAAGCGTCCCTCTTTCAAACGGACTCTTTCCCCAGCGCCGGGGGCTTCAGCCTCCAGGCAGTCTCGACGGCCGCCTCCATCGGGGTCCAGAGACAAGAGTCAACCCCAGGGACAAAAGAAGTCCTGGGGAAAGAAGCCTACTAGGCAAAACACTAAGACCTCTGCATGAGGGGGCGCCCCCGCTCACTCGAGTGGGGGGAAGACTGCGACAATTCTCAGAGCTCTGGCAGGAGGACTTCCAGGACAGATGGGTAGTCTCCACGGTAACCTTAGGGTACAAGCTGGAGTTTCAGGAATTCCCTTCTCCTCGGTTCCTCAGATCAAATGTTCCCAGAGACCCAGAGAAGAAGCAGTCGCTCCTTCTAGCGTTAGAGCGACTTTTGTCGCAGGAGGTCATTATGATAGTTCCCGCAAAGGACCAGGGATTGGGCTTCTATTCCAACCTTTTTACGGTCCAAAAGCCAAATGGGGATGTCAGGCCCATTTTGGACTTAAGGGATCTGAACCGATTCCTAAGGATTCAATCCTTCCGCATGGAATCAATTCGAACAGTAGTTCCCACCCTGCAGGGAGGAGAATTTCTGGCATCAATAGACATCAGAGATGCATATCTGCATGTGCCCATTTTTCCTGCTCATCAGAAGTTTCTGCGCTTCGAGGTAGGAGGGCGCCATTTCCAGTTTATGGCTCTGCCCTTTGGGATAGCCACTGCACCTCGAGTGTTCACAAAGATCTTGGCTCCTCCTCTGGCCAGATTAAGGGCTCAGGGTATAGCTGTCATAGCATACCTAGACGACCTGCTCTTGATAGACCGGTCGGTAGCCTCTTTGAATGGAAACTTGAGGACCACGGTCAGGTATCTAGAACACCTGGGTTGGATCCTCAACTTAGAAAAGTCTTTCCTAAAACCAGTAAGAAGACTGGAATATTTAGGTCTGATTATACATACAAGCCAGGAGAAAATTATTTCTACCCCAGGCAAAGATCACTGCTTTGAGAGAGCTGATTCTGACAGTAAGGACCAAGAAGGGTCCCTCAGTCCGCCTTTGTATGAGGCTACTAGGGAAGATGGTGTCTTCATTCGAAGCAGTTCCCTATGCTCAGTTTCACTCAAGAATGCTGCAACACAGTATTCTGTCAACCTGGAACAAGAAGGTTCAGGCATTAGACTTTCCGATGCACCTGTCGCATGCGGTGCGTCAGAGCCTCAATTGGTGGCTCATACCCGAAAACCTGCAGAAGGGGAAATCCTTTCTACCGGTTACCTGGACGGTGGTAACAACAGATGCCAGTCTGTCAGGTTGGGGAGCAGTTCTGGAACAGGCTGCGGTCCAAGGAGTATGGTCCAAGACAGAGAGGACCTTACCCATCAACATTCTGGAGATCCGGGCGATACATCTAGCTCTAAAAGCCTGGACTATCAGGCTACAGGGTTGTCCGGTCAGGATCCAGTCCGACAATGCCACAGCAGTGGCTTATGTCAATCATCAGGGAGGCACCCGGAGCCGAGCTGCTCAAAAAGAGGTGAACCAGATCTTAGTCTGGGCAGAGATGCATGTGCCATGCATATCGGCAGTTTTCATCCCGGGAATAGAGAATTGGCAGGCGGACTATCTAAGTCGCCAGCAGTTACTTCCAGGGGAATGGTCTCTGCATCCCGACGTCTTTTGGGCCATATGCCAAAGATGGGGGGTTCCAGATGTAGATCTCTTTGCATCCCGATTCAACAAAAAGATAGACAGATTTGTGGCAAGGACAAAAGATCCTCTTGCATGCGGGACGGATGCGTTGGTGATTCCGTGGCATCGGTTCTCACTGATTTACGCATTCCCGCCTATTCTGCTACTACCACGACTCCTTCGCAGGATCAGGCAGGAAAGGAAGTCGGTACTTCTGGTGGCCCCGGCTTGGCCCAGAAGGACTTGGTATGCAGAAATAGTAAGGATGACGTAGGTTCCCCGTGGACACTACCGGAACGCCCAGACCTGTTATCTCAAGGTCCAGTGTTCCATCCTGCCTTACAAACGATAAATTTGACGGTTTGGCTATTGAGACCCACGTTCTGAAGAGTCGTGGGCTCTCAGGTCCTGTCATATCTACCTTGATTAATGCAAGGAAGCCAGCTTCCAGGATGATTTATCATAGAGTCTGGAAAGCTTATATAACCTGGTGTGAATCCAGAGGTTGGCATCCCAGGAAATATGTCATAGGTAGAATCCTTGATTTTCTACAGATGGGATTAGAGATGAAGCTGGCCTTGAGTACCATCAAGGGCCAGGTCTCTGCTTTATCAGTATTATTTCAGCGGCCACTTGCTTCGCATTCTTTGGTCCGAAACTTTATGCAGGGGGTGATGCGTCTTAATCCTCCGGTTAAAGCGCCCCTAAACCCCTGGGACTTGAATTTGGTCCTGGCTGTGTTACAGAAACGGCCTTTTGAACCAATAAGTCAGATTCCTTTGGTCTTGTTGACAAGGAAATTAATTTTTCTGGTGGCCATCTCTTCTGCTAGAAGAGTATCAGAATTAGCAGCTCTTTCCTGTAAGGAGCCTTATTTGATTATACACAAGGATAGAGTGGTACTACGCCCTCATCCTAGTTTTTTTACCGAAGGTGGTTTCTGATTTTCATTTAAACCAAGACATTGTTCTACCTTCCTTTTTTCCAGATCCCTGTTCTCCGGAAGAGAGATCTCTACATTCGTTGGATGTAGTAAGAGCAGTTAAGGCCTATCTAGGGGCAACTACTCAGATCCGCAAGACGGATGTTTTGTTTGTGCTGCCAGAGGGTCCCAATAGAGGACAGGCAGCGTCAAAAGCTACCATTTCTAAATGGATTCGACAGTTGATCATTCAAGCTTACGGTTTGAAACAGAAGATTCCTCCGTTTCAGATCAGGGCACATTCCACAAGGGCTATTGGTGCTTCTTGGGCAGTGCATCACCGGGCCTCTATGGCTCAAATCTGCAAGGCCGCAACCTGGTCTTCAGTTCATACATTCACCAGATTCTATCAGGTGGATGTGAGAAGGCATGAGGATATCGCCTTTGGGCGTAGTGTGCTGCAGGCAGCAGTACAGGGTCCTCAGGTCTGATTGCACCCTACTTGGTCGTGGTTCCCCCCCCCTCAGGTAGCATTGCTCTGGGACATCCCATCAGTAATTACTGTGGCTCTGTGTCCCGTGATGTTCGAGAAAGAAAATAGGATTTTTTAAAACAGCTTACCTGTAAAATCCTTTTCTTTCGAAGGACATCACGGGACACAGAGGTCCCACCCCTCTTCTAATACACTATATTGCTTGGCTACAAAACTGAGGTATCCCTGCAAGGGGGAGGGATTATATAGGGGTTGAACTTCCTGATAGGGTGTGCCAGTGTCCAATCACCAGTGATACCTATATAACCCATCAGTAATTACTGTGGCTCTGTGTCCCGTGATGTCCTTCGAAAGAAAAGGATTTTACAGGTAAGCTGTTTTAAAAAATCCTATTTTTCCTGGATACTGATTGGGATATAATCACAAAATGAACAGGCTGCATGCACTCTGATCAGAAAGCAGCAAATTTACTGTGGCACGCCTTCCTCCCCATAGGCAATAATGCATCACTGTAGCTGATGCATTTTCTCTATCATGAATTGCTTGGTGTTTATTGGGCAGCAAAGTAGGAAATCAGCCATGTGTGTGGACACTGAGTGAAGCACACATCTCTGGCCATAATTCTTAGACATCTAAAGAGAGGTGTGTGTGTGGCCCCCATTCACACTTAGTTCTTCATTAAACTCACATGTTGAGGCAGATATTGTTAGGACGCCCTTTGATGTCTGTAGTGAAAATGTGTAGATCTGGGGGGGGACGAGGCAATTTATTAAACTGTGGAGATCTGCCTGCCTATAGCCAACCAAATCTAAAGGACTGTAGTGAGAATTTGAATGTATGAGAATTTGGATTATTCATGGGAGATCATTTCTGTATGCTTTTCCATTCTGGTGTAGGGAGTCCAACCGTTGACTGTGGTCCTCGCCAACACCGCGCTGCACCTGAAAGCCCTGCTGGACTTTGAAGATGACAACGAGAAGTTTGTGGCGGGTGATGAGTGGCTGTTTGAAGGCCCAGGTAGGGAACTTTGCTGACTTCTGGGGGCCCCAACAGGGACCTCTCCCCAATGGGATTCCTACTTCTTAGCCATGATAGCCATTGCAAAGGCAAGTGGTGGTGTCACACTTCAACAATGAGATCTCGCCAAAGGGATTCACACTTCTTCTCAGCCATGGTAGCCAATGCAAAGGCAAGTGATGTTGTCCATCTCCAACAGTGAGACCTCCCCAATGGGATTCACACTTCTTGGCCATGGTGGCCATTGCAAAGGCAAGTGATGGGGTCATGCTCCAGAGAGTAAGATCTTCCCAGTGAAATGTCCTCCTCTTCTCAGCCATGGTGGTCAATGCAAAGGCAAGTGATGGTGTCACACTCCAACAGTAAGATCTCCCCAATGGGATTCTTACTTCTTAGCCATGGTGCCTATTGCAAAGGCAAGTGATAGTGTCCCACTCCAACAGTAATATCTCCCCAATGGGATTCCTACTTCTTAGCCATGGTGCCTATTGCAATGGCAAGTGATAGTGTCCCACTCTAACAGTAATATCTCCCCAATGGGATTCCTACTTCTTAGCCATGGTGGCCATTGCAAAGGCAAGGGATCGTGTCCCGCTCCAACAGTAAGATCTCATGGGATGTCCACTTCTTAGCCATGGTGCCCAATGCAAAGGCAAGTGATGGGGTCATGCTCCAGACAGTAAGATCTCCCCAGTGGAATTTCCTCCTCTTCTCAGCCATGGTGGTCAATGCAAAGGCAAGTGATGGTGTCACACTCCAACATTAAGATCTCATGGGATTCACACTTCTTAGCCACGGTGGCCAATGCAAGGGCAAGTGATGGTGTATCTCCAACAGTGAGTCCTCCCCAATAGGATTCACACTTCTTAGCCATTTCTAAGGCAAGTAATGGTGTCATGCTCCAGACAGTAAGATCTCCCCAGTAGAATTCCCACTTCTTTTCGGCCATGGTTGCCATTGTAAAGGCAAGTGATAGAGTTATGCTCCCAACAGTGGGATTACCTCTTCTGAGCCATGGTGGTCAGTGCAAAGTCAAGTGATGGTGTCACGCTCCAGCGTTGACGGTTAGTTGTAGCTTAACTGGAAAAGATAGAGAAATAACTGCATGGAACTCTTGCCACTTTCATTCTTGGGTGATTTAGAAGCCGCAAGTGCGTCACCAAATTAGTGCTGACCCAAAAAATGGATTATCAGCCAATTTTTATTTCTTAATCATGGTCTGAATTAGAGATAAATCTCCCTTTCTGAACTCTCGCCCTGCCAGGTACCTACATCCCCCGCAAGGAGGTAGAGGTGGTTCAGACCATCCAATCGAGTGTCATACGCCACAACCAGGCCATCCGCCTCCGTGCCCGCAAGGAGTGCCAGGACAGGGAGGACCATGCCCGGGTCACAGGTCAGTACCTATCTGCCATTATTTTATTTATTGAATATGATGATCCAAGTCAATGCCTGAAGTTATGTGATGCATGCAGCCCATATGGCAGCTGGCATTGGCAGCCTATTTTTCTTTTTTCCCAAAAATATATTTTTATTGGAGATTATAGAACCTTTTTACTTGAATGATGCTCAGATTCTCACCTCTGTTTGGCTGCCTCTCTGTTCCGCAGGGGAGGAGTGGCTGGTGAAAAAGGTTGGTGCCTATCTTCCGGGTGTGTATGAAGAAGTCGTAGATATTGTGGATGCTTTCGTCTTAACCGACAAGGTAAGATTAGCATTTAAGACCTCAGAAATCATATGTGTGTTGTCTGTGACCAGTATATTGTGTGTGTGTGTGGGGCCAATATTAAGTAATCACCTCTGCCTCCTGGTGACTGGATTACTGAATTACACCAATATTTTTAAGGGTTGGGGGCTAAAAACAATGATAAATAACCCAATAACCAGTGGGGACTCCCTCCCCCCCATGTGCTCAGCACATGCTCAGTTGCTCTCCATTTTTTGGCACTGTGCCGAAAATTAAGGCCCTAAAGGCCGATCTGCTGACAATCTAAATATTTACTGCTGCTCAGGGGCTCTGGGCTTCAGCAAAATGGCCGCCTACAGCAAGAAGAAACAGGAGCAATGCTGGAGACTATTTACAGCACACACTCATTTTGGTAGCATAATTATTCATGTGGAATGTACAGTATGTTTCTTGCTAAAGAACATTATTTTTCATCCAGTTGTTTTGGATAAAGTTCCGCTTTTCAGAACTTGACGGCTTTTGGACAGAGTTGCCCACGATGACTCCAGGAGTTCCGGCTTTCGGACTCCAATCCCTGGCTGCTGAGTGACAGGCGTGATATGGGCTTTGTTCTCAGCAGTCAGAGCGGGGGGGGGGCAGAAAGCAATGTCCTTTTGTGGAGCAGATACCTGGTGCTGGAACATACTGCACACAGAAGATGTAACTTGCAGATAATTGCATGTGGCTGCAGACATGATAATCGCTTAGTTGGTACTTTAGCCAAAATGTGATAAGAATCCGATATTCTGAATCTGAACTGTGGGGGGAGTTGTCACAATGACTCAGATCAGTTGCTGCGATCCAGGTGTGTCTCCCCAGCAACTGTCTGATCATTGATCTTTGTACAGGAAGAGAGCATTTTATTGCCTGACATCACCAGCATGAAATGTAATCAGAAGATCCGGCTGTTAAAGGACCAATTTCACCGATAACCTCGCCTGTCCTAAGTCCACCCGCCCCCTCGCGATACCAGTCCTGGCTGTATATAGAGACTGACTGTACAGATGGAAGCTTAAATTTGCCAATACGCAGTTACATTACCAGTGTATAGACTTTAATATTTTACTCTTAAACCTGAACTCCAGAAAAAAATCTGTCATGGATGTCCAGGAGACGGCGCCGTTCCTTGGATGTTCGGCCCCCCTCCTCCTGCGACCCCCCCCCCCTGCAGCCGGGCCAGTTAGAAAGTTGCGCACGCTTCGTGCATTCGCAGTAGGGAAACCGGATGTGAAACCGAAAGGCTTCACTGCTGGTTTCCTTTGTCACGGAACCCCGTCGCAACACCACTCTGCTTGAGTGCTTCCATCAGTATATCGCTTCCTAAGCTCTGGAACCAGAGATCATGCCAGGGCCCATAGTCGGTGGGCAAGAGGCTAGCATTCAGTCACCTCCAAAAGCCTCTGTCCTGGGGGAGTCTGTCACATCCCTTACCAGGAATTGCGGCGGAAGCACCAGACAGCCGATCCAAAAATCGGCTGGGGTGCCCACATGGCGGGCTCCCTGGACAGGTATTTGTCCATATATTAATAGTCAGCAGCTACAGTATTTGCAGCTGCTGACTTTTAATCCCCCCCCCCCCCCCCCAGGCGGATTTCCACTTTGAAAAGCTACATATTTTATAAATGAATACAAATAAATGGCATATATTACAGCATATATCTGTCGGAATTGAAAATTGGCATCAATTATAGCTGAGAAAAGGTCAAACATGGCTTTCCTTGGCTAGAAATCATTAAACCATGAGTTATACGGATTGTTGAACTTCTGTTGATGGTTCTTCACTATGCCGTGTCCCCATTCACTTATCCAAAGATCTATAACTGGCCACACATGACAATCTACCTGGACAATCTTCTTTGGATTAACCAACACCCCCCATAGTGAGAGGGTCTGCATCAGCCTTTCTCAACCTTTTCAGCACAGAGGAACCCTTGAAATAACTTTCCGGTCTCAGGGAACCCCTGCTAAAAATGACTATATCTACAACTCATGATACATTCGTGTGATGGTCAATGGGAAGAATGCTCCTTAGAATGCTCCAATGACTTGTGGTCATTGGGAGGGATTATCCCCTTACAGATGGCTAAAAAGACCAATGTTGTCATTGGGAACTTATCTGAGAGGCAGAAATTGCTCATTACTCATGGAACCCCCAGCAACCTCTGGAGGAACCCTAGAGTTCATGGAACTCTGGTTGGGAAATCTTGGTCTGCATGACTGGATATAAATTCAATAGATTGTTTGGGTAGCCTCTTTTGGCTAAATCATTGTTGGTCAATATAAAGAGATTGTACAATCATATTGAAACTTGCATAGAACATTTTGGATGAACTTTTGAGGACCCAGCAGAATGATGGCAGCATAACCCGGCATGCTTGACTGTGGCTTAGATAGCTTAGTAATATAGTGACAACACTTGAACTCGTCTTATTTTTGGGCAAAAATCTATCCCAGTCCATCCATTCTTCATCCAAGATTGGTCAGCCAATTGGTCTTACTCTTTTTGATTTTGTTTAGTGTAAAGAATCCTTTCTTCTTTCTTCTTCTTTCTTCTTCTTTCTTCTTCTTTCTTCTTCTTTCTTCTTCTTTCTTCTTCTTTCTTTCTTCTTTCTTTCTTCTTTCTTCTTCTTTCTTTCTTCTTTCTTCTTTCTTCTCACACAACTATAGATTTGGTCTTGCTTTTCCTAAATGTCTTTTTTTTTCTTAATGTTGTAGAAAGCGCTGCACATTCGTGCAACCAAGACGTTCCGCGATGATAAGGGTAACTTACGTCGTACGGGAGAAGAGTGGCTGGTGACCATGGAGGACAGTGAAGCGTACATCCCCAACGTGTATGAGGAGGTGGTGGGGGTGGTTGACATCACCACTCTGAATAGCCGTCAGTACTGCGTTATCCTGGATCCGGTGGGAGCTGATGGCAAGCTGCAACTTGGACAAAAGAGGGTTGTGAAGGTGGGAGATATGGCACCTGGCTTGGCATTGGCTTTTAAAACTGCGATGTAAAGCCAGAGTTTGGCTATATGTGCATTGATTGAATAATTCAAGTTGATTGTCCCATGGCCCAAAAGGACCTTTTTTTTTTTTTCCATGGGAATTTACAGAAGGAAAGACCTGTTAATAGCAGTGCCCAGTTGTAACATTGGGTAGTTATTTTGGGTCTCCACTGCAGTAAAGTTTATATCTCCAGCAGTCTCTGTTAGTTCCTGCATTTTCTTAGGTCCACCTCTTCCTTTAGTCTCTTTTCCCACCACTTCCTAACATGCTAATTGATTAGCAAATTTATTGCCATCCTCGGTGCAAACTATGATATTCCAGTGGACCCATTGTATAGTCGCTATAACTGACCAAAGACTAATGCTTGTATGTATGGGATTGGGCAACCAACAATGGAGATGAGTACCTAGCACCAGACTCCTCATCTGCTAATCATCCCGGAGATCCCTTGAGAATGAGCTTAATGAGATATAATGAGAACAGGGATCAGGCTTGGCCCTTGTGTGGACAGATTGCATTGCTGCCTTGTCTTAACGTAAGTCCCAACAGCAGGCTCTATCCGAGGCAGTAGGACATCTTTTAACAGTTGGTTGACCTCAAGCTCCTAACTGTTAACCAGAAACTAGCAAAAAGCCCTGTAGAAACTCAGCAGTTGTAGAGCTTTACTTTGCATTGACCTGTGCTTCCAATGGTCATTTGGGGAGACCTGGAATTGGGCAACATGACGATTGGTTAGCACAATTTTTGCCATGCTCCATGCCAACTATGATATACTGATTTAACGCCATCCTGATGGAGTAGTTGCTATACTTGATCGAGGTTAATGCCTCTATGTATATGGGCTGTGCAACCAACAATGGAGAAGGGTACCTGACGCCAAGCTTCTCCTATCTACTGATCACTCTGGAGCTCTTTTGATGGCAACCATAATTGTTGTTCTTTTCTTTTAGGGACCTTGTGAGGTAGCACAGGCAATATGAAGGGCTCTTGAGGACAGGTTGCATTGCCGTCTTGTCTCAGGTCCCATCATAAGGCCCAGTTTGTAGGCCATATGTTCCGATTCTTGGCCATAAATTCAATCAAAATTTAGCAGAGCGCACATTAGGAACCCAAAAGTAGGAGACCTCCACCCTTATGGACCTTATTCATTGTCTTCCTATATTTACAGTTCTACTGTGTCGCCACCAGACTAATGTAGGTCTCCATTTGCAGGGTGAGAAGTCATTTTTCCTGCAGCCGGGTGAGAGCCTAGAAGAGGGAATCCAAGATGTCTACATCCTGTCCGAGGAGGAGGGATTGGTGCTCAGAGCTCTGCAGGTCCTGGAGGAGAAAGATGAGGTAACGTAGTATTTTTACAGATTTATATCTGTTACTTCAGATGTCCAGAGGCTCACTGTAGTCCATTATTTCCTGCCAGGATGGGAATGATGTTGAGCGGAAGCCAGGTGACCGTTGGATGATTCGAGGCCCACTGGAGTATGTGCCTCCGGTGGAGGTGGAGGTTGTAATTAGGAGGGACTCTATACCTCTGGATGAAAATGAAGGCATCTATGTACGAGACATCAAGACTGGAAAGGTGAGAATGGCTGGTAGCAATCTTTGTTAATATCATCACTGATTGCAGTTCACATTGGTCATCATTCATGAACTTGCGTGTTGTTTTTTTTCTCTAAACCTTGTATAGAGGCCTATACTCAAAAAGGAACATTCAGAACTTTTTCCCCTAGTTTTGGGAGCATGATGAAGCTCTCAAGTTTTTATTGTTGTATGTGTCTCCATTAGGGAGATTTGTCCTCTCTTCCTGTCCTATTCACAACATTGTCACGTGGACAGGAAGTGAGGCTGAATCTCTGAAAGAGGAACAGAACAGCAGTTCTAATTTGGAAGGGGCTAGAACCTGCATAGGGATTCTCTATTTCCCCATTGGATGTTCTTGTACTAGCTGCTATGTTGTCACCATACTGGGATCTGTGGAAAACCTTAATAGGCCATAGACAGCAATAAAACGTTGAAAATCTTACCCTCCTCCACTGTGTCCTAAACTGAAAAAGCAAGTTCTGGCTGGAGTTAATGTGAATGGTATCTGGACATTGTAATGACAGCGGTGCAGTCATGCATTTTTCATTTTATATCTTATCCAAGCCACTTCTTTGGTTCTAATGAGCATCCAGAAGATACCCCTCCATCTATAGCCACACAGGTAGCACAGACACATATATCTAATCACTATAGAATGCGTCAAGGCAGATACTGACTGTTCAAGAACTGGATGGAAGGCGTGGAAGTTGTGGACCCACCCTGTGAGTGGCATAATCCATGGTGGCTGGAAGTCTGAGCATGTGTCAATCATTCCATTCATCTATGCAGACTTCTTGACCCTCAAGGATGGGATGATGTTACTCGAATGGGATGGGGGAGGGGGCACAACTTATCACACCTTCCATGCAGTTTTTGGACAATCAGTATCTGCCTTGACACACACTCTATAGCAGTGATGGCGAACCTTGGCACCCCAGATGTTTTGGAACTACTGATTTTCCATGATGCTCAGCTACACTGCAGAGTACATGAGTATCATGGGAAATGTAGTTCCAAAACATCTGGAGTGCCAAGGTTCTCCATCACTGCTCTATGGTGATTAGATGAAGGTGTCTGTACTACTTGTGTGGATATAAATGTTGAGGTATCTTCCTGACACTCATTAGAACTGGAGAAGTGACTTGGAGAAGTTACGGAAAAGTTTTCAACTTTACAAAACAAGTCTGGATGAATGTGATGACTATTACTTTCTAGCTTTTGGTTGATGTTTCCGTCTTGCTCAGGTCCACTTTTACCCCTCAACACGAGAGATATGACTCCATATGATCACTGACTACTAACTCCTACACATAAGAGGTTCAGCTGTTGTCACTCCACTCCAGGGGACAGGAATAGCTCAATGTAGACCGCAAGATAAATCCCGCCACTGCTGAATCCTCCGGAATAACTGATCACTCTCACAGATAATGAAAGCAATATAATATTGTTATTTTTTGCATAATTAAATCTGAGGCCCGCAATTTTCTACTGTATAAAAAGACACAAAATCATGTTTCACAGCCAATGCTTTATTGTGATTGGTTGTGCTATGCCGCCACAGGAATCCCAGCAATCGCCAGTTAATCCCGATCATTCACGGTAGTAACAGCTGCAGCTACAGCAAGAAAAATAAATAATTAAAGCACAAAAAAAGGAAACGCATGGCAGAGTTTTACAGGACTCCAAGGCTAGGTTGGCACTTTTGCACGGTGAGGACACATGCGAAAATGCACATGTTGCACATTGGGGTGCTGCAGTGACATTAATTCTTGATGACACTATACGCACTTTGCCAATGCACACGTGTTTTACATTTTACTTTCAGCAATGATGGTAAACGGGACAGATAGAGAGGGTAAATCTCACTAACTGGGGCAGAAGTAGTAATAAAAACCGACAGGTGTTCCACACATACTAGCACTATATGTCATACTTGCTTAAATAAATGATCACTCCAGTGGCGACCTGTCACCGCTGACAGGGATTCCTTCTGGGTTCACAGCTGTTTTGAATGGCCGAAGCACAATGAAGTCGCTCCCGCCCATGCACTGGGAGTCACGGCCGCAGCTCAGAGCTCTGAAGGGACGGCATGACATCACTGGCTTGCTGCTCACTAGAATATTAATTTTACCTACAGGTAAGCTTTATTATAAGGCTGCCTGTAGGTAAAAGTTGCAAAGTGGACTTTTCCCCTGTGCTGCGTTTTGTTAATTAACGTGCACCAAAGAGCTTATTTTCCGCACATTAACATGCATTGTATTTGTCTGATCGTTCAAGAAAATGTGCTGGCAATGCACCCATCTGCCAAGTTGTGTTGTGGTGCCTTTTTTAGAATTGCGGTAATCCGATGCAACAGTGTAAATCTATAAAAGTGGAGATTTTAACATTACTTTAAAGTGATTTTAAAGGCTAGTTTTTTTTTTTTTTTTTTCTTTTTAAATAACAAACATGTTATACTTACCTCCTCTGTGTGGTTTGTTTTGCACAGAGCAGCCCCGATCCTCCTCTTCTTGGGTCCCTCTTCGCTGCTTCTAGCCCTGTCCTCCTTTGAGTGCCCCTCAGCCAGCAGCTTGCTACAGGGGACACCCAAACCGAGTCAGAGTTCTGTGTATCCATTCAGACACGGAGCCCTGACCTGGCCCCACCCCCTCCCTCCCCTGATTAGCTGACTGACTTTGATTGACAACAGCGGGAGCCATTGGCGCCGCTGCACTGTCTAAGCCAATCGGGAGGAGTGTCCTGGATGGCTGAGGGGATCGTGGACATCGATGGAGAGAGAAGGGGCTCAGGTAGGTAATTAGGGGGGTGCTGGGGGTGGCTGCTACACACAGAAGGTTTTTTTTATCTTAATGCATAGAGTGCATTACGATAAAAAAAAAAAACCTTCTGCCTTTACAACTCCTTTTAACTCCTAAATAAAAAATAAAAAAAATTGGATGGGATTAACGAATATCAGTGTCGCCTCCACCTAACAGTCAGATCCAGAGTTTCATGGTCCGGGCATTCTTCACCAGTGGTACGGCTCGGTTCACACTGTTGCAATACGACTTTCAGTGCGATTATGTAGTGCTACTTGGATTTCGTTTGTATATCTTATGGGGCCATGCTTGAATCACTCCAAAGTAGCACAGGAACCTTTTCCAAAATCACTCCATGCTGAGTCAAGGGGAACGGACAGCATTGAAAAAAATTAATTTCTAGTGTCATGCGATTCTGTGCGAAAAAAGATGCACCCAAAATCACACTAGTGTGAACCAGTCTAACCTATAGCCAGGGGGTTAGTATTTACCCTTCTGGCGCCTTGAGTGAAGAGAACAGTCGTAGACATGACTTTTTGGAACATTGTAGAATTTGTAATCTAGTCCACCCCCATGGTTCCACATTCAGTGGTTTATAAATCTGTCCCCCCAGGTCCGTTCCGTGGTAGGACACACATACATGCTGACCCAAGATGAGGAGCTGTGGGAGAAGGAGCTGCCTGGCAATGTGGAGGCTCTGCTGGCCTCTGGAAAGGACCCCGTGGCCGACCGGTCCGAAAGAGGGCGGCAATCCCAGGAGGCCGAGCCGCGAGACAAAACGAGGGCCGTCACCTACCGCGTACCGCACAACGCCGCTGTCCAAGTCTACGACTACCGCGAGAAGAAGGCCAGGTAAGCTTAGTGTACATGGGTCACCCCTAATAAAATATATGGCTCACATGGAGTGATCATTTAAAAAAAAAAAACTACTCATTGACTGGCTGAGCAGGACTTTCACAAGGCCTCTGGACAGGAAGGCTGCCTCTTGCTGATCATTTTAGATGTTAAATGCTTGAACTCTGCCTCTCTGAGATCTACATCTCTACAGTGCCTTGAAAAAGTATTCATACCCCTTGAAATTTTTCACATTTTTGTCAAGTTAAACCCAAAAACATAAATGTATTTTATTGGGATTTTATGTGATAGACCAACACAAACACATGGGGTATGAATACTTTTAGGCACTGTATATGTGTAATGCTTCCAGTGGACCATGGGAGGGGCAGAGCCAGTGAGTGAATATTTTGATGCACCGAGAATAAGCATATTTAGATTAACAACTTGCGGACCGCCCGCTGACGTTGTACGTCAGTACTTTGACATAGAATACCAGGGTTATGGCAGCAGATAGCGAGATCACTTTTATCGGGGGGGGTGGGAGAGGGCCCCCCCCCCCCCGCCGCTCTCCGCCGCTTACCGGAGTTGTCGGTAGCGGTGAAGCCGATCGAGTCCTCTCCCCTCTGAGGCATGGAACCGAGTAAAAAGATGGCCCCCCGCTTGGCTCCATAACATTGGATGACAGAAGCGATGTCAAATGTCACTTCCGCCCAGTGGTCTTAAAGGGGGATTTTTTTTTTTTTTTTTTGAAAAATAAAAAAGACTTTATTTTGAATTGCATTTTAGTCTAAATATGAGATGTGAGGTCTTTTTGACCCTGAGATCTCATATTTAAGAGGTCCTGTCATGCTTTTTTCTATTACAAATTTTTTTTAAAAGGACAGTGTAAAAATAAAAAGTAAAATTAAATGGGGGGGGGGAAAAAACGTCCCGTCAAACTCGCGCGCAGAAGCAACCGCATACGCAAGTCGCGCCCGCATACGAAAACTGTGTTCAAACTACAAATGTGAGGTATCCCTGTGATCATTAGAGCGAGAACAATAATTCTAGCCCTAGACCGCCTCTGTAACTCAAAACATGCAACCTGTAGAAATTTTTAAACGTCGCCTATGAAGATTTTTAAGGGTCAAAGTTTGTCGCCATTCCACGAGCAGGTGCAGTTTTGAAGCGTGACATGTTGGGTATTCATTTACTCGGTGTAACATTATCTTTGACAATATACACTCAAAGTGTATTTTTTCCAAAAAAAATGCGCTTGTAAGACCGCTGCGCAAGTATTGCAACGACTGCCATTTTATTCTATAGGGTGTCTGAAAAAAATATATATAATGTTTGGGGGTAATTTTCTAGCAAAAAAAAAAAAAAAATATTTTTTAACTTGTAAACACCAAGTTTGAAAAATAGGCTTGGTCCTTAAGTGGTTAAAGAGACTTGGTGGGTGGGGCTGGGAACCCCAGGACTGCAGAATGTAGGTGTTCCAGTATTTATAGGTTATTGGCTTAATCTACTCCTTTTCTGGATAAAATACAAATTTCTCTTCTGATTTCCAACTTTGTTGACTTACAACTGTCGCTTAAAGTCCCCCACAACTGCCACCTAAAAAATGTCCCACTCTCGTCAATAGATGTACTTGTGTTTTACATTGCAGTGAACACTAAGGAAGGCATGAAGGGTGATGTGACTGCTTAAGTCCCCCACTATAAGGCTGGATTTACACCTATGCATTTTTTGTGCTTTTTGCATTTTGCAGATTTGCACTACAGTCCATTTCTCATGGTTTCCTATGGAACATGTTCTGTAGTGCAAATCTGCAAAATGCAAAACGCACTAAAAATGCATAGGTGCGAATCCAGCCTAAGAAGCCATTAGAAGATTCCAGATATCAGCACCCGCCCATAACTGAAATACCAATATTGGGTAGGCTCAGCTTTTGTCTAATTGCACTCTCCTCTTCCTCCAGGGTGGTGTTTGGCCCGGAGTTGGTGATTCTCGGCCCAGACGAGCAGTTCACAGTGCTCAGCCTCTCCGGAGGGAAACCCAAACGGTCGAACGTCATCAAGGCCATATGCCTTCTCCTGGGACCGGACTTCTGCACCGATCTTATCAATATAGAGACCGCTGACCACGCCAGGCTCCAGATCCAGCTGTCCTACAACTGGTGAGACCCACCGAAAGTCTGGAGCACTTGTGTCCTAATGTTACCATGTTCTGTTCTAACTCTCGGCTCTATAAATACATTTCACAGGCATTTTGAAATAAAAGATAAGACAGACTCTGCTGAGGCTTCTAATATTTTCAGCGTTCCGGATTTTGTGGGCGACGCATGCAAAGCCATCGCCTCCCGTATCAGAGGGGCCGTGGCCTCTGTGCAGTTCGATGACTTCCACAAGGTAAGTGACCATCTGCCTGGCTCCGGATTGGTTTCAAGGTGTGCGTCTCAACTGCCTGGCTTGGGAATTAGTCACGTAGGGTGTGTTTTCGAGGGGCTTTAAAGGGAAAAATTCTTCTGTCTGACATCAGTTTGGGATGCTTTGACCACATTTTCATTCTGGTTTATACAGAGCGGCGAAGAGCAAAGTGTCATTGTACTTAGAGCCAGAGTGTCAGGGTGTCATTTTACTGGGGCCCCGGGCATCTGTGTGTCATTTAATCTGGAAGTCCCAAGTAACAGGATGTCATTGTTCTGAGAGTCTGGGTATCTGTGTCATTGCTATTAGAGCCCCAAGGGTCAAGGTGTCATTGTTCTGGAACCAGGAAAGTCGGGGTCTCATTGTCCTTAGACATGGTGTCATGGTTCCTACACCCCGAGTATCAATATGTCATTGTCCTGACACCCTAAATATTTGTGAGTCATTGCTCTGGGAGCACCAGGATTGGGGTGTAATTATTCTGAGAACACTAAGGGTTGGGTACATTGTTCTGGGACCCCAGATGTCAGGATCTCATTGTTGTGGGAGCCCCACAGCTAAGGTGTCATTGTTCTGGATCCCTGGATGTCAGGGTGTCAATGTCCTTAGACAATGTGCCATTGATCTGGGAGTGCAAGGGGTTGGGGTATAATTTTTATTGGACCCCAGACATCAGGATCTCATTGTTTTGGGAGCCCCAATGTTCATTGTTCTGGGACCCTGGTTGTCAGGATGCCATTGTCCTTAGACATGGTGTCATGATTTCTAGACCCTGAGTATCAATATGTAATTGTTCTGGGAGCCCCACGAGTCACAGGGTGTCATTGTCCTGAGACCTTGAATATTTGTGAGACACTGTTCTGGGAGCCCCAAGGGTCAAGGTGTCGTTATTATGGGAGTGTATTTATTCTGAGAATCCCACGGGTTGGGTTCATTGTTATGGGACCCTAGATGTCAGGATATCATTGTTCTGGGAACCCCATGGGCTAAGGTGTCATTGTCCTTAGACATGGTGTCACGATGCCTAGACCCTGAGTATCAATATGTCATTGTTCTGGAACCCCAGATGTCAGGATCTCATTGTTCTGGGAGCCCCAAGGGTTAGGATGTCATTCTGGGACCATGAATGTCAGAGTGTCATTGTCCTTAGACATGGTGTCATGGTGCCTAGAACACTGAGTATCAATATGTTATTGTTCTGAGAGCCCCAGTGGTTGTGGTATCCTTTTTCTTGGACGCCAGACATCAGAATGTCTGTGTTTTCGGAGCCCCAAGAGTCAGGGTGTCAGTATCCTGAGACTCCGAATATATGTGCGTCAGGGTTCTGGGAGCACCAGGGTTGGGGTGTAAATATTCAGAGAGCCCCAAGGGTTGGGTTCATTGTTCTGGGTCCCCAGATGTCAGGATCTCATTTGTTCTTTGAGCCCCAAGGGTCAAGGTGTAATTTTTCTGAAACCCCCAGGGGTCGGAGTGTCATTGTCCTGGGACCCCAGATGTCAGCCTTAATTCCTAGACCCTGAGAATCAATGTGTCGTTCCGGAAGCCCCGAGAGTCATGGTGGTGTTCTGGGAGCCCTAGAATCGGATTGCCTTTTTACCGAGAGCCCCAAGGGTTGGGATATTCTTGATCTGGGACCCCAGATTTCAGAGTGTCGTTTTACTGGGAGCCTCAAGGGTTGGGGTGTCCTTGTTCTGCCAGCTTCAAGGGTTGGGGTGTCATATTGGGACCACGAGTGCCAATGTTCTGGTAACTTGAATTTCATGGCGTCATTGTACTGGGATCCCAGTGTTATGTCATTATTTTGTGGCCCTGGGTGTCTGCATGTCATTGTCCTGTGATCCCTGAATGTCGGTTTGGGAGCCCCAGGTGTCATGTGTCCCCCAAACCCTAGCACCTTCTGGTGGCTGATTTTATATATCTCTCTTACACAGAACTCCAACAGGATCATCTGCTCGGCTGTGTTTGGATTCGATGATGCAGTGAAGATTCGAAGCTCCTTCAAATTCCCACAGAACAATCTGGTCATTACCAGCGTGGACATTCAGTCGGTGGAGCCGGTAGATCAGCGCACCAGAGACTCACTGCAGAAGAGCGTCCAGCTGGCTATAGAGATCACCACCAACTCCCAAGAGGCCACGGCCAGGTGAGAGCACACTGGGACTTGTAGTTCCACAACACCAAGAGAGCCAAGATGACTTTTGTCACCAGGATGGGAAGTGAGGGGAAATCTCCCAGATGGGGACTGGGATAGTAATAAAACCTGATAGAGGTTACCACCCGTTCCCACTTAATACAAAAATATTTTGTTCGTGTTTTGTATGAAGTATAACTTGAAAAAATAATTGGAGAAAATGTTGTTCAGCTCTGCCTACATCAGATATAAACTGAAAAAGCAGATTATTGATCTACCAATACACAAAAAAGTTACATTGATCTATGGCCGTGCCGGGAGAAAGCTTGTCTTATGTGTAACTCAATACAGATCACAAGCTTGGCACATTAGGCCTACTGCGTATGCGGAAAATAGGCTGCAAATGACCCTGAACCAAAATAGATGCAGGAAATTGAATTTGCAAGGACTGCATTCGAACAAGGCAAAACAATGCACAACCACAGAGCCACCTAGTGGACACTGCATAGAACAACATAGAGAAAAAAAACACAAACACAGTGCCACCTAGTGGATGCTGCATAGAACAACAAATAGAAACCCCAACCACAGTGCCACTTTGTGGCTATTATCTGGAACAGCGGTCTCCAAAACTTTCTAAACAAATGGGCAATTTGCTGTCATTCGGGGGGTGGGGGGGCGGCGGTGGCAGACTGAAGCCATTGTGAGTAAAAATTGTCCTGGTGTTAGTGGGAGTAAACAATACGTCTTTGATAATAGGGGGAGGAATAGTGCCCAATTGTTTGGTGTCAATGGGGGAAATAGGGACCCATTGCTGATGTCAGTAGCAGGAATTATGCTCCATTGTTTGTATCTGTATCTGTGGGAGGAAAAAGTTCCCCAAGAGCCAGATAAAGGCAAGCAAAGGGCCGCAACTGGCCCGTGAGCCCCAGCTTGGAGACCGCTGATCTTCTAGAACAAAGGAAGTGCACGATTGGCAAAAAATGTATCCACAGTGACACTAAGAAAGCAAAATGGATCAATAGTGCCACCTTGTGGGCATTTTATGGAACACAAAAAAATACTTCCACGGTGCCTGTTAGATGTGCTATTGCCATCTAATGGTAGAAGAATGTATTACACTATTATACAGTAATATATATATATATATATATATTTTAATCCAATACATCTGTAGAGCTGTGTGTGTGTGTGTATATGCACATTAAAGCTTTATATATCTCTGTGCAGACATGAAGCAGAACGTTTGGAACAAGAAGCAAAAGGTCGCCTGGAGCGCCAGCGTATCACTGATCAAGCCGAGGCGGAGAGAGCCCGCAAGGAGCTTCTAGAGCTGGAAGCCCTCAGGTAGGTGGGCATAGGAGGACTTTATTGGGTGAATTGATGTAGGCTCATTTTATTCTATGCTGATCTGCCACCTGGGATTTCAGGGAGAGGATGAGTCTTCAGTATAATTGAATGAAATGCAACCTTTGTACTGAGAGGCTTACAGAAAATCCATTTTAATGGATAATTGCTCTTAACGCTTTAATCCTTATTTATGTGTCCCCCTCTGGAAAAGGATTCACTTTGTTACCAGGGGCCTAACTTCCCTGAGTTAGGAGTTAAGCCGCACCCACCTTCAATGCCTCATCCAATAAGAGTGCCTCGGTGGTGATTAGTGATGCCCTTATTGGAAAGCAAGTGAGTGCCATTTAAGACAACAACAAGGGGCATGCGAAGAAGAGGTGTTTTTATTTTTATTTTTTTTGTGGTTATAGAAGAACTGCAGTCTGCTCACATAATTTGTAAAAAAAAAAAAAAAAATCTTTGCCATTCTGAAGCTTCCCTTTAACCACTTTTCATATTATTTTATATATACTGTGATTCTGTACTTGCCAAATATGCTGCAAAAATCTCCCTCCACTGAATCTGACTGCAGCCATTTTAACTGTGGGCAGCTGAAGCTGCTGCCTGTTCACTTCCTGGATTTACACAGACGCACACCTCCAGCTCTGCAGCCTTGCAGCTCTCACTGGCCCTCTTATTAAAGGAATTCTGGTCCTGGACAACCATCCTTGGTTAATTCAGGCAGACCACCGGGATCCTTGGATCCGTGAGAGACCACATGAGACACGGGGAAACAAGCTGGAGTGTGTTCATAAGATCTCTGACTTTATTGAATACAACAGTAGTGTATATATATATATATATATATATATATATATATATATATACCAGTAAAAATACATGTCTAAGGGTTTTTACAAAGGCTGCTTGACTAAATAACAAGAAATAGTTTATGACTTGCTGACACAGATTCGGTTTAACCACAATATCTCATATGGTGTGGTTCTATGCAAACTTTTAGGCTGATTATGGCAAAACTCGCACACACAAAATGTTCACTTCTACTGTATGTAAGATGGAAGATAATCTAAGATGGAGTCAGTTGTTTATACATTCTATTACAATCCCCTCATAAGTCATTAACATGACTTACTTTCTCTCTGCGGTAACATAATTGGCTTTCTTATCATGGTACATGCTAATGTAGGCTTTATTAGCAGCAGCGGGGTCATCCCTCCTCTCTTCCTTGCAAACTTTCAAAAGCTGAAAATACCGCATAAGCGGCTTATCCAGCCACAGCAAGGCACAAAGGAGATATATATATATATATATATATATATATATATATATATATATATATATATATATATATATATAACAAGTGATTTTAAGGTGCAGTGTGTAAATAATATACTAGATGTATACCATTAGAATGAGAGTAGTGGTTACTGAACTACTACCTGTATATATAATGGATGAAAAAATAATTTATATAGTCTGAAATTTACCGTGTAAAAAAACAAAACAAAAACAAAAACAAAAAAAAAAAAAAAAATATATATATATATATATATATATATATATATATATATATATATATATATATATATATATATGTATATATATAAAATTGAAAACTGTGTATCTGGATTCCATCACTGAGCCGTGGGATGGCTCATAAGCGTGTTTAGACTCCGTCTCACAGCTGAGTCGCACGCTCTGAGGTGAGCGGCTGTCCCAGGGGGGTCACTGGATGGCACTTGAGCATGGAATTCTGAGCACTAAGATTAATGCATGCACGTTGGATTTTTTTATGGACTTTATGTGCATTTCTTTCATATATTGGACTTTAATAATCATGTAAAACATCTTGGATTTGATATTCACACTCATTGTGTGGTACTTGGCACTTTGTTGTATTTTACACTTATCACTATGATTGATATATATATATATATATATATATATATATATATATATATATATATATATACACACATATACACAGGGGCGTAACTAGAAATAGCAGGGCCCCATAGCAAAATGTTGTATGGGGCCCCCCTGCAAACAACCCCCCCCACAGCTGCCCTAGTGTCAATGCAGTGTGACCTGTGCCACATGCAGCGTGACCTGTGCCCAATACAGCCTGGTCTGCCTGTGCCCCATACAGCCCCACCTATGCAGAGGAAGAGGCAAGCCACCCGGATCAGCAGAGAGCGGTATTGCCCGCTGTAATAGCTTTCATTTGAATTTCCTGTCTTCCCGGGGCTCATCGTCACATAGCCCCACCTTTTGGCCCGACGCCTTTGATGACGTCACATGTCCCGCATTGGATCGGCGTTCTGTCTATCAAAGGCACCTGGCCAAAAGGTGGAGCTATGTGATGTGAGCCCCGGGAACACTGGAAGTTCTAATGAAAGCTCTTACATCGGGCAATTCAGCTCTCTGCTGATACGGACAGCTCGCCTCTTCCTTTCCTCTCTCTTCCCCTGGCTGACTGAGACTGTGCCGGCGGTGCTCTTATCCTCACTGGGCCCCACTCGGCTGCGGGCCCCAGAGCGCCCGCATGGGTCGCTATGGTGGTAGTTACGCCCCTGTGTGTGTGTGTGTGTGTGTGTGTATATATGTGTGTATATATATATATATATATATTATAATTTTTTTTTTTTTTTTTACACAGTAAATTTCAGACTATATAAATGATTTTTTTCATCCATTATATATACAGGTAGTAGTTCAGTAATCGCTACTCTCATTCTAATGGTATACATCTAGTATATTATTTACACGTTGCACTTTAAAATCACTTGTTCTATATATATATATATATATATATATATATATATATATATATATATATAATATATCCTTTGTGCCTTGCTGTGGCTGGATAAGCCGCTTATGCGGTATTTTCAGTATACCTCATATGCATTAATAATCTCCAGATTGATATTTTCACCTTAGCGCAGCATATCTTTTGTATACATTGTATTGCACGGCATATGAAACGTGTTCTGTGCGGGCAGCTAGGTGATTTCCACATTTGAGGCAATATACCATTGTGGCTCGCAAAATCCCCTTTTATCTATAAACTTTCACAAGCGTGAGACAGAGAGAGAGCTGTGCATGATGTCCTAGGACTAGGCTGATGACCAGACAAGAAACAGGAAGTGGGCTGTATAAGGGATTTACTGGCAGAAAAAAAAGTTTTACTATCCAAAGTTAAAACAACAAAGGCAGAAGATTTAATAGATGGAAAGATGAAAAAATTACTAAAGGTCCGCTTTAATATCGGTCCTACCAGTCAGTGACCTTGCCTAGGCTGCGATGATGGCTATGAGTCTTTTTTTTTTTTTCAGGTAGGATGGAGCATTTCCTCAGTCTCCTCTCCACTCTGTGATTAGACTGTACATTGTAACGTTGTAGCAATTCACGAGGTACGAGGAAGCAGCAGGGGCTGCTATGTGTCAAACATTTGTAAACACAACCAAGAACTGCGCAGGCATCAGGTTTTAGACGATTGTGCCATCTAAAAGCGCTGTGTAACTTTGATGGCGCTATATCTAAAATACATAATCGTGTTAAAGAGTCAGTCCTTGAGAATTTATTGTAGCCATTGGTGGAGCCTGTAGTGACATTTCCGCGCTCTGCTCCTGCACACCTGGGTGTCATGGGTGTTCCCACCCAATGTGTGTTTTGAATACCTTTTTTTTTTTTTTTTTTATGGCTTTTGATTCCTGCCTCAACTATGGTGTGCTGGGAAGGAGGAATCTGCAAGGACTGCATTAGAACAAGAGCAAAGCACAACCGCAGAGCACTGCACAGAACAAAGAAAAAAAAAAAAACGCACACACTGCCACCTAGTGGGTGCTGCATAGAATGACAGAGAGAAAAACCCAATCACAGCGCTACCTAGTGGTATATAGAACAAAAAAGCAAAATTTCAGCACAGCGCTACCTAGTGGTATATAGAACAAAAAAGCAAAATTTCAGCACAGTGCCACCTAGTGGCTGTTGCACAGCACAAGGAAAGCTAAACACTTCCACAATGCCTGTTCGATGTGCTATTGATATCTAAGAATAGAAGAGTGTATTACACAGTAAAATATATTATTTTTCATCTTTTTTATCATTTTTCATCATTTTTTTGCTTCTGTAGAGCAGTGTGTAAATATGCACCATGAGACCGGAACAGGAAGTTTTGGAAGTTTCCATCTGTAAGGGGGGCTTGTGATTGGTTTGATGTTGGGGACAAATTATGCAAGTCCCCTTCTGGCTTCTTGTTAGATAGGACAACCATCTGCCTGTTGAGACAACATATGAAGGATCCCCTTTAAAGATGAAGGGACTTGAAGGGTACTTTCACATTGGGATGGCGGGTACATTAGCGGCTAGTTTTGGCGACATTTTAGCGGCGCTTTTCGGTTGCTAGCGGGGCACTTTTAACCCCCCCCTGCTAGCAGCCGAAGAGTTCAAATCGCCCTTTCTTCGGAAGCGCTTTTCAGGAGCTTCGGAAATGCTGCCCATTCATTTCAGTGAGCAGGGGCGGTGTAGGAGCGCTGTATACAGCACTCCTACACCGCCCCAAAGATACAGCTTGCAGGACTTTTTTTTTCCCATCCCGCAAGCGCACCGCCCCAGTGTGAAGAGCATTCGGGCTTTCACACTGGGGAGGCATGAGAGAAACTTTTCAGGTGCTTTACAGGCCCTATTTTTAGCGCTGAAACGCTTGAAAAACGCCTCAGTGTGAAAGGGGGTCTTAAGGCACCTGAAATCCACTACACCGATAAAATGTATTTATTAAATTCCATTCAAACAGACAGTGGAATATTACATAACCACCACGTAAAAAGTACATGTGTAATAATACACTAAAAACTAAAATCCGTGCAAACGCGTGAATAGTAGTGTGTCCCGCTGGTAAGTGAAGACGCGTTTCGCGGTCCACAACGGCTTCATCAGGGATTTCCGCAGGAATATCAGGAAATTTTGAAAGGGGATTTGACAGTACAAACATTAACACAAATCGGATATAACAGAATACATCATAATAGAACGGTCATTAGGCTTACCAGAACATCTGACATAAGTTTAACAACCTCTAGCTCCTGAGAGGATGTCATACACAGGATCTGACAACCAATCCCCCCAATATGGCATAAGGCAAGCCGGACACTGGACCAAACAGAGGAGAAGCGAGGACCACAGTCGGCCACACAAGCTCAGCTACAAAAAAAATGTATTAAGTATAGTAATCTAGCGTCTGAACTATTAAACAAATCGGAATGGAATTTTTAGGAGGAATGGGGATGAGCGACCCAAAACCGCCCCCCACCACCACCACCACCAACGAACATTCCTGTAACGAACTAGGATGGGCCCCAGGAGACACACATACACCACACACAGCGCCACAAACCACCCATATCCTTTTAACAACTATTTAGCACTCCCTCAACTGATTCACTCAACCATACATCTACATAAACCAGCCAACCCCTGTAACCATACATACACATACAAGGGACCCAATTTGTGATATTTGTACTGTCAACTTTTCCGATATTCCCGCGGTGTCCCTGATGAAGCAGCTGTGGACTGTGAAACGCATCTTCACTCACCAGCGGGACACACTACCGTTCACGCATTTGTACTGATTTTAATATTTGGTGTATTATTACACATGTCATTTTTATGTGGTGGTTATGCAATATTCCAGCGTCTGTTTTTAAAGTGGTTGTATATCCCTGTAGGTGATTTTTACCTACAAGTAAGCCTATAATAAGGCTTACCTGTAGGTAAAATGAATATCTCCTAATTCTGTATGGTTTAGGAGATTATTCACCTTGCATGCAGTCGCTGACGTCGGCGGTGCATGGGCTCTGAAAGTCCGGCGGATGCTGCCGGAGAAAAAAAAAACTCCCGTGCGGGAGTGACGTCATCGTGGCTCCGGCAACTCAAAGAGCCGGAGCAGCGAACCCGGAAAAAACGCAGAGGGAAAATGTCAGCTCCCTCAGCGGTGACAGGGAGGTGATGACGGCACTTCATTATAAGGTGAGTATTTCATAATGAGCTAGTATGCGTTGCATACTAGCTCATTATGCCTTTGCCTTACAGGTTTTTATATATTTATTTTTTTTTGTGCGGGTATACATCCGCTTTTATGGAATTTAAAAAATACTTTATTTTATCTATGTTGTGGATTTCAGTATGGTGCCCTAAAGGAGTTGTAAAGGCAGAATGTCTTTTAATCCTAATGCAGTCTATGCATTAAGATAAAAAAAAAAAATTCTGTGTTTAGCAGCCCCCCCTTAATTACCTACCTGAGCCCCTTCTCTCTTCAGCGATGTCCACGATTCCCTCAGCCATGCAGGATACTCCCCCCTGATTGGCTGAGACAGAACAGCGGCGTCATTGGCTCCCACGGCTATCAGTCAGCCAATCGGGGGAGAGAGGGGGTGGGACCAGGTCAGGGCTCCGTGTCTGAATGAATACACGGAGCTCTGACTCGGCTTGGGTGCCCCCTGTAGCAAGCTGCTGGCTGAGGGGCACTCAAAGGAGGGAGGGACCCGAGAAGAGGAGGTAAGTTGGTACAAAACCAACTGCACAGAGGAGGTAAGTATAACATGTATATATATATATTTTTTTTAATGAGCCTTTACAATGTCCCTTTTTATCTTTTGAAGGTCAGGGCTTTTTCAGACAATAGGTGCAGGATCTCCTCCCTTCCAAGTCACCCCTTGGCTCTGCCCCTATCCACCTCTGAGCACCGTCCTTTGGTTCCACCCCCAACCCACCAACCAGTACCACCCTTTTTAGAGAATACAGAACCAAGTATCATTTTGTGGTGCTACGTAATATGGATGGAATTTGTTAATGAACAAGAAAAGCAGTAAAATGGATCCCCTGTAGCTAGCAACAATAGATCCACCCCAGCAACAATAGATCCACTCCAGCAACAACGGATTCCCGACAGTCAGCATCAATAGTCCCTCCAGCGGCCAGCTTCAATAGACCCCTCCCTCAGCAGTAGATCCCTGCCAGCAATGATTGCCCCTCCAGCAACAGAAGACCCACCCCTAGCAATAATCGATCCCCCTCCAGCAACTCTAGATCTCCCGGCAGCCAACATCAATAGACCCTCCAGCATCCCTTGCCACATTCGGTGCTGGAGGTGCCAGAACTGCATTCTCCCACGTTCCTGCTTAGAAAAAAAAAAAAAAGACCTGTTGAAGGTGATCCTTCATATGTTGTCTCTGCAGTATTTGGGATGTGGCACTGTACGCTTATTCCCTGAGATGTGGTAATTTTATTAACAATTCACCTGTTGCTGATGGTTCGTTCCCTCTGCCATACTGTGTGAAGGTCCTGGCTGTAGGCCCGCTCATTAAATTTCCCAGCTGTAGGCCTTCATATTCATGAAATGCATTTAATGCACTTTACTAGAACTCCTCAAAGATGGCCATGACATCTGACATCACATTTGACATTCTGAAAGAATTCTTTGGTTGTGGAATGTCAAACACTGGAGCAGGCATTCTGTAGCTGACATTTAGGCATGGAACAACAGCATATGGTCTTAAGACAACTTCTCCTTGCTTCCCCTCGCCTTGGGAGCACCAGAGAGATGGGACCACCTTCCCCCGTATGTACGCAGCATTCAGCTTTCTTCACCGAGTATAATCAAGGTGCCCTCATTCGTATACCATTCGCTCACAATGTCCCTTCCATAGATCTGCCCAGTTCTGACACATTCAGTCCCAGGCTTATCACTGCTCGCATAAGACGACTCCAAGCTAACTGCACCTGCCTACACACCCAGGTGTGTCAAAGACCCTTATTGATGGCTTTGATTCCCACTCCAGCTATGGTGTGCTGGGTAGGAGGAATGGCTGCACAAAGAGGCAAAAATGTAATTTTGTACACATGTACCCAGCAGTTAGAAGCATACTATAAATCATATGTTTTGATTGGACAGAAAAGGGTTGGGTTTGGCTTTCTTGGGCTTGGATGTCAAACAGAGGTGATGACTTTTTGTCCTCTTGTTACCAGCACGGGGGTGGAGAGCACAGGGGCGGCCAAGGCTGAAGCCCAGTCCAAGGCGGAAGCAGCGAAGATTGAAGGCGAAGGAGCCGTGCTGCAAGCCAAACTGCGGGCCGAGGCTCTGGGCATCGAAACGGTGAGTGGAGCGCCCTCTTGGGACGCGGTGGGCGGAAAGATTTTTTTTTTTTTAACATGGCTGAAGCTTGACCTTTATCTCCATTTGTGTGCGGCATGCAGGAGGCGGAGCTGCAGCGTTTGCGCCAGGCCCGTGCCGAGGAGCTGAAATACTTGCAGGAGAAGAATAAGCTGGAGATTCAGAAGGAGATGGAGGTGGCTGAAATCGCCGTGAAGAAGTTCAAGGGAATGATGGAAGCCATTGGACCGGATACAATTAGGGACATCGCGTTGGCCGGACCGGAGCTACAGGTGACTGAACTACAGCCATATTTTGTTGCAATCTCTGACAAATTCTCTGACTCCCTTCATTTTTTTTTTTTTTCCCCAATTTTTTAATTTTTTACCCTCCATCTGAGTTTTGTTGTTATTTCTCCATCTTTGTTGCTCATCAGAAAAGAGAACCAGCCATGTCCATGCTTATGCAAGAATTTGAATATTTTATCTTTTAATCTTGTAACTGTGCAGTCTGACATAGGACAAATAGATTTTTTTTCATAATTTCTCGTGACCTTGGAGTGTACATAACTGTATGAAATAACAGAACCCCCTACATGTTCCTCTTTAAGTAGACCTATCCATGACAAGGTTGACTACAACTGGTTCGCTTAACCTCTGTCAACCATAATTGATGTTGTGAAGTAATTCGTACAATAAATAATATTCGGGGTGGTAACGGATTCCCTCTATTTATTGCATATGTATTAACTTGGCTATTCCCATAGTTAGCTAGTCTATTAAAACTCTGATGAGCACAATGATATAAGGTTAGCTATGAAAACAAATACACTGCTTAGTAAAACAATGTCTTATTTATTCCAACATGTCATGTTCTGTTTTCACCATTTTTCTGTATTTATGGTGTATCTCTGTCCTAGATTCTTCTTCTTTTTTTTTTTTTTTTTCTTTTTACCTTTTTGTCTACATGTCAGCTCTCTGTTTTTGTTGTGCCCAATTTTTCTGCCTCCCACTTTCTTCGTTTTATCTTCTGTTCCAGTTTTTTGTACCTTCCATCAGCCTCTCTATCTTGGTTTCTGGCCTCCCATCTCCTTCCATCTTTCCTCCTACTTCCCATCTTGGTTTCTGGCCTGTTTCACTTTCTGTCTTTCCTCCTGCCCTCCATCTTAGTTTTTGACCTCCCATCTTTTCTTCTGCCCTCCATTTGGGTTTTTGGCCTCTGTCTCCTTCTATCCTGCCTCCAATCTAGGTTTCTGACATCACCTCCTTCCATATTTCCTCTTGCCCTCCACCTTGTTTTCTAACTTCCATCTCCTTCCATCCCCCAAACTTTTCTTCTGCCCTCCATCATGGTTTCTGGCCTCATCTCCTTCCATCCCTCACCATCTTTCATTTTGCCCTCCATCATGGTTTCTGGCCTCTGTCTCCTTCTGTCCTTCCTCCTACCCCCCCATCTTGATTATGACCTTGCCTCGTTCCTCCTACCACTCATCTTGGTTTCTGTCCCCCTCTACTTCCTTCTTTCCTCCTACCCCATATTTCTTTCTGTCCTCCATCTCATTACAGCCCTCCCCATCTCATCTTTTGCCCTCCATCATGGTTTCTGGCCTCCGTCTCCTTCTATCCTTCCTCCTGCCCCCTATCTGGATAATGACCTTGCCCCTTCCTTCCTTCTGCCACCATCTTGATTATGAACTTGCCTCTTTCCATCTTTCCACCTGCCATCCAGCTTGGTTTCTGACCTAATCTCTTTCTTTCTTTCCGCCTATCCTATCTTTGTTTCTGGCCTCCATTGCCTTCCATTTTTTTCTCCTGCCTCCATCTTGATTTCTAGGCTCCAATCCCTTTCATCCTTCTTTCTGTCCCCACGTCTTGGTTTGTGGCTTCCATCTCCTTCCACCCTTACTCCTGCACCCTCCATCTTTGTGTTCTCCATTTACCAACTCACCCTTTCTCTCCTCAGGTTAAGCTTCTGAAGGGTCTGGGGATCCATTCCACGCTCATCACCGATGGCTCCACTCCCCTCAACCTCTTTGGCACCGCGACAGGCCTGCTGGGTCTTTCCACCAAGGCACTTTCAGGGAAAGATGAAGATGCATGAATCTAATGGCTCCTCCCCTTTTGTTTATCTAGCCGCCTTTGTTCCTCTCTGTCCCCTACTGTCCCATGGCCCCAACTGCTGTGACCTCAAAATGTCTTTTTAAGCTGTGACTCCTCCCCCCACCCCTGGGCTACATTCCAAGAGCGACCTTCCTGTAATTAAAGGGCCCATCTAGGTAAAACAATGAAAATCTCCTCCATAGACAGCTATGTTTTACTCAGTAGTGTCTATAAAATTTAGCTCTTCAATGACAATATAATCCTCGCGATTGGCTTTTAGCCCAGAGCAGCTCATTTATTACCTATTGTGACCACTTGACCCACACTGCACTTAAAACTTTAAAGGGGCAAACTGGTTGCTGGTTGGGAGCACAGATAGTTCGTTCTCCGGATGCAGTTAATCACCGGCCTGGTATAACACAATCACAGTGAGGGGATGCAAATGCTCAGTGTGGTCTATGTGGAGGACAGGCTAGGAGGCCAGCCATTTAAATGTCAGAAGGGGAATTCCCTGTTAGCAAACTACATGCTACCTGTTCGTTCTGTGTTTGGCTCCCCTAGAGTTAGATCAGTCAAGGGCATCTAAGAAACAGTGTACAGTGCCTAACACGGTGTCTTTACTGTGCTATATACACGACGTGCCTTTTCACCTGTAGCGAGGGCAGTGTCACTGGCAACAGTCCCAACCAAAGCTCTGTCTTGTTTCAATAAACAACCATCTTTCTTCTTCATGTCTTGAGTGTTGTGTGCACAAAATATTATCTGCTGCTGTGATCGACATCTGTCTGAACTCTATGTGCAATCTCAATATCTTCCTCACCCTTCCCAGATGCCTGTAACATGAGACTGTTAGAACTTTGAGGTGTACCTAATCTTAGCATGGGTGGGTGGATCTAGAGGTCACTCCCTGTCTTCTCTCCACCTACACCAGTTCAACACTCCTATAATCAGCTTTGTTTGAAATATAAAATATATATATATAATAAAAAAAAATACACACACACACACACACACACACTATAGAGTGAGAGAATTACTTAGAAACCCCAAATATTACATACACGGCTCCAAAAAAATTTAAGTAACACTTATTAATTAGAGTATAGCATTAAGTCAATTAAACTCCTGGGATATTGATCTGGTTGAGTAGCAGAGGGGGTGGTTAATTAGTGTCAGGTGCTTTGGTGTTAATGAAATTAACAATAGGTGCACTAGATGGGCAACAATGAGACGACCTCCAAAACAGGAATGGTTTTACAGGTGGAGGCCACTGACTTTTTTTCCCTACTCGTCTCTTCTGACTGTTTTTCACTAGCTTTGCATTCGGCTAGGGTCAGTGTCACTACTGGTAGCATGAGGCGATACCTGGACCCTATAGAGGTTGCACAGGCAGTCCAACTCCACCGGGATGGCACATCAATACGTGCCATTGCCAGAAGGTTTGCTGTGATAAGGTCAGGGATTTAATTTTCTCACTTAATATGATGACTACATGTAAATCTGTTTCGAATGTAACTTTTTGGCTGTTAAACTCTGCTTTTGTTTTCTTGTAACTGTATTGCCATGGTGTTGAAGCTTGTGTTCGTAGCCCAGGTGACTCCTGTTGTTGTTTACCCTTGCCCTGTGTGGGGGGGTTGTGCTAATGCTATTGTTTGTATAAAAGGCCTTGGAAAGATTAAAGAGCAGCAGTCCATTATGCTCAAGAACTGATACACGGATTTCTGACTCTGTGTCTTAATTCCTATATGAAGCAATAATTTGGCAAAGCAATATAAACTATAAGCAACTTATTTAACAGTTGCATTTAACATTTTGGCGCCCGAACAGGGACTCACCGATGATACTACAAGAGGTGGATGAGCTACGCTGACGGAACCAAAAGACAGGCACTCCGGGAATCACAGATCAAAAAAAAACCTGCGCAGGTAAGAAAAAGCTTTATTTTTCTTATATTCTGTGCTCCCCTGATTTGTGCCTATCCGTTCTGTCAGTTACGGTTCTCCTGGTTTTAAAACACCAGCCTCTGTAGTGGTGAGTCTAGAATTACTGCATATTTTCGTTTATATTGCTGGAATTATTTGTTTGTTTTTGTTATCTGTGTTTGTCTTGTCTGTCTTGTTGAGAAAGTGAATGAGCCTTGTCAAGGATGGTATGAGTTAGAAGGGGATTGCCGAACTAAGCAACGGAATGCGCCTTACCTCACACGATTGGGAACCTGAGGGCTTGTGAGCTTGGGGGTCTGACGCTTATGCTTAACCTCACATCTAACTCATAAACCATAGACGGGTTGAGAGTATAAGCCCTGTCTGCTCCATAAAGCAGGGATAAGAGTGTATGAGAGGGATTCCCAGATACGAGGGGGGAATAAGGTCTCAACAAAGTCCCGAGATCTAGTCGGATACCTGGCCACTTAAAGGAATGCTTGTATATGTTGTAGCCGCATTTTTGTATATGTTGTAGCCGCATTCTGGTTTGTTATTGGGCTAGCATATAAAGTAATTATTTATTTTTGGGCTAGCATATAAAGTAATTTGGTTTCAGAAATCTCATTCCGGAGAGGTTTCTAGAATTCTAGCACCCTAGGAGGAAGGCAACGAGGAACTAGTGTAACTTAGCTGGTTTGCTATAGGGCTAGCATATAAAGTAATTATTCATTCTTGTATATGTTGTAGCCGCATTATATTGTACACTAAGTGTCCCACACGCTACCTAGGCAGGACTGTTAGAATGGGCCAGAGGAACACAAAACCCCGTCAGGGAATTGTGGCGCACTATACGGTGCCACAGATAATTAAGAACATTTATGGGAAAACCGAAGCACAGGACTTAAAGGATGTCCTTCGTAAATTTAAGGTGAAAGGAGCAGCGGGCTTAGACCCGGATGTATGGAGTGAAATAAAAAGGGACAGACAAGGAGAGGTGTTAGAGAAGCAATGGATGAGTCAGGTTCAGTGCTTAATTAAGGTTTCAAATAGAGAAAAAGAAGAGGGGTGGAAACATAATCCAGATTGTGATGGTTGGGATATGAAAGACAGAAGAACAAAAAATGTTGAAATTTTAAATAATCTTAGTTCAACCATCCCACCCCCATATACTGACATAGAACGTAAACCACACAAGATATGTCCTGTACTTAAGGGTAGAGAATGTTTTTGTTTTTTTTTTTTTTTCAGGTTTGTGGAGTATAATAATTTCATTCAGAAACTGTAGCTCCCGTACGCACTGATACATGCATTATAGTAAAGCCAGCTGCTTTTTGTAGATTTGTGACACAGTTAATGAATACACATGAAGCAACCTGGCAGGATGGGGAGGATCTATGCAGACACAAAATGACTCTGACCCTGTTTTAACCAGTTTATGACAGAAATAGGTCCACACAGACCTGCAGGACAAGTTGAGGGGGATGGCAATACTGGAGACAGACAGACACATAGACTCAAGGGCTCCTTTTATTGTTAGATTAGAAGTTTTCTGTCAGGCAAAACAACAAGAGAGGGGGTCAATATCACCCATGAAACAAATGCCAGGACAGACTGTATCAGAATTTTACTTGTATATGGAAAGTATGATGGCAGATGAGAGAATGGATTTAGAGCTGCCAGTCACGATCCGAACCTTCAATAGACAGTTTATGGAAGGATTAATTCCACAGATAAGTGAAAGACTGAAAGCTTGCACACCACCCTTAATTTGTTGCGATTTTTGGCAGAAAAAGGTTGCAAGGTTAATAAGAAAAAGTTGCAAGTGTGTCAGGAAAAAGTTATCTTTTTGGGACATTGTATATCACAAGGTACAAGACATCTCACTGAGGAGAGGGTTCAAGTGATAAAGGGAATGTTACCCCCACGGAATTTCAAACAATTGCGTATGTTTTTAGGTATTGTGTCATATTGTAGACAATGGATACCACACGCTAGCGCTTTGATGCAGCCATTATACGATTGTTTGAAAATTGTACCGTATATGCTTACAGAAGTAGCTTATGAGTCGTTTATCATTTTAGATTATACTAAGATATTTAATCTGTACATTGCTGAGATCACTGGACACGCCACAGGTGTTCTGACACAGGCACATGTAAAACAAAGACCAGTCGCTTACTTTTCAGCAGCATTAGATCCAGTATCTAGAGTTTCACCGTCTTGTGTACGGGCGGTAGCTGCAGTGTCAATTATCATAGATAAGTCATCAGAGATTGTTCTAGACAATCCAGTTGTAGTGCATACCACACATGACATACATGCAATCTTGTCTCAGGTACAGCCTAAACACATTTCCATGGCTAGGCAATTAAGGTTACAGTGTACTTTACTTTTACCTCCAAATGTCACTTTTCAACGCTGTACAACCTTAAATTTGGCCACCTTTTTGCCTCTTCAGTCACCAGATTTGGCAAGGGGGAATGATAATGATAGTGCTAATAGTACTAGTGAGAAAGGAAATGAGGTACCTAAACACTCTTTTGTTTAAGGAAGTAAATGAGCACGATTGTTTTCAGCTCATGGAACAGGAGACAATGGGATTCCCACATGTTACAGATACACCAATCTTAAATGCTGAGCACACTTTGTACATAGATGGCAGTAGGTTTGCTGATGACAAGGGTAAATATCACACAGGGTATGCCGTAGTGACTGATACACAGGTGATTTAAGCATAGCCCGTACCAGCCCACATGTCAGCACAAGAAGCAGAATTAAAAGCTTTAGAACAAGCCCTAGAATACTTAAAAGGGCGAGAAGGGAATATTTACACTGACTCCGCTTACGCATATGGCGTAGCGCATGATTATGGCCACATATGGAAGGCTAGAGGTTATCTGACAGCAGCAGGTATACCTGTAAAACATGGAGAAGGGATTAAGAGAGTCCTGAACAATCTTCAAAAGGTTAAACGAGTAGCCATTATGAAGATAGCGGCACACACGAGCGCAAAAACAATTGAGGCAAAAGGAAATGCATTTGCAGATTTGACTGCAAAACAGGCAGCTCTAGGGGAAGGAAGCCCTGAGACCTTAGCAGCGGTAGAGGTGAGTATCCCAGAACCAACATGGCAGCAGCTGAGTAAATTTCAGGAGCAAGCAGGGGAGAGCGAGAAAGATAAGTGGGTCAGAATGGGAGCAACACCAGACCTTGACAATGTATGGAGGGAAGGGGGCAAAATATGCCTGCCTGCCTCTCTGTACCCAGCAATGGCAGCGGCAGTTCACCTACCCACACATGTCAGTTCCAATTCCATGTATAGGATTGTGAACCAAGGATGGCTCGCCCCTGGATTCAGTAGTACTGCAAGAAACTACTGTGCAGCCTGCCAAATCTGTCTCCTGAATAATCCAGGACAGAAAGTGAAAACCCCACGAAAACACCAGGTCCGGGCCCAATGCCCCTTCCAGAGACTGCAGATTGATTACATACAAATGCCTAAGAGCGGCCCTTTTGAATTTGTCCTCGTGTGTATCGATTTATTCTCAGGTTGGCCCGAAAGTTATCCAGTAAAATCGGCTACAGCTAAAGCCACAGCTAAGAAACTGATCACTGAGTTAATACCTAGGTTTGGTCTTCCTGAAACCATAGAATCAGATAGGGGGACACACTTTACAGGAGAAATCATGCAGAATGTGATGACCATGTTAGGGGTTCAACAAAGTTTTCACACCCCTTACCACCCACAGAGTTCAGGATCAGTGGAGAGAGTAAATGGGACAATAAAGTTAAAAATACAAAAAGCCATGCAAGAGTTAAACAAGCCTTGGCCAGAATGCCTGCCTTTGGCTTTGTTCTCTATAAGGTACACTCCAACAGGAAAGACAGGATTATCCCCATATGAGATACTTTTTGGGAATGCACCTAGATTGGGTTTATACTTTCCACAGAGTATGCAATTGCAATGTGATAGTTTGACTGCATATGTGATACAATTACAACAACGTCTAACTAAGATCCACAAAAGTGTGTATTCTTCTCTTCCAGACCCTAATTCAATAACAGGTACACATACGCTGCTACCAGGGGATTATGTATATGTAAAGAAACACACCAGAAAGACATTGGAACCCAGGTTTGAAGGTCCTTACCAAGTACTCTTGACCACAGCCACCTCAGTAAAGCTGGAAGGAAAACCTACCTGGATACACGCATCACATTGCAAGAAACAACCCGAGAAAACAACATGATTAAATATCTACTTACATATTTTTTGTTGAAGATTGTTGGTTTACAAATATATGCATGGACTCCTGGTATTAATGTACTAGAGGTAGAAGAAACAATGACTTTTGAATGGAGTATAGATGATCCTAAAGTAGCAAATGTATCAGGATATGAGATAAATAAGGATTACACTGTGGGTAATTATACTGTTGAAGGACATAGGCGACCATTTCATGTAGATGTAGGTATAGCATGGATACAGGCAGACCCCCTCTCAGAAGTAACCGTAACTTTCCAGTGGAATGATAATATGGGTTTCCCCTTTAACAATAGTAAGAACCATAGGTGTCATAAAATATCCCTTTCACAGACATGGAAACAAGCCCGGGAACGGGTAGTGGGACAAATGTACCAAATATTAACAGTCATGGCAGAAGGAGGGAATATAACCGAAGGGATGTTTAATCTGACAGATATTACCGTTAATCAATCCAGTACTTTCCTCTGTGCCTCTTGGTGGAGGGAAGAGAGAAATGATGGGTGGTATTGGAGTGCAGAGGCCTATGGGTTTCACATACAAATGGAGGAAGAAGTAATGCCAACAATTGAATCTTCCATATTAACACCCGTACCAAACACTTGCATAAATGTATCAACATCACAACAGAAAACAAAAATAAAATTCAATATCACCTTTCCCTCAATACCAGAGTGTAAGTATAAGCGAGAATGGTACGACACACTATTGGGACTGACAGGTACAGGGATGGGAATTTTAAACTCGGTCGAGATAGAAGAAATGAACAACAGATGGAAGCATGCAGGGGGGCACATAGCTGACAGCTTGACTATCACAAGCAAATGGTTACCCACCACTTTTGAAACCCAATTGCAAGAAATACCCCTATTACAATTTTTGGGAGGGTTAATAAATCACACGATAGGAGCAGAGCTCCAGCTGTGGAATCAAAATCAACAGTTTGTAAATTTCACACAGTGCTCTTTTAACCTCTTATCCTATCATATACAAATAAATAGGGCCAGGACTGAACTACAGTTGGGAAATTATCATACCTGGATGAAATATTTTAAGGGTTTAACTGACGATGGTGTATGGTTCCAAGTAAAAGGGGACAAGATAGAATGTGAGGAGAAATGGTGTGTAGGAAGGTTTGAAGCATACCGGGTAGCAGATGTAATGGAAATGTGTAAAATAGTGGTTATGCCACTAGTAATTAAAGACGAGTTTTGGTATCCAGAAATATATGGGAAATATGTAGATAAAGGAAACAGAACCCATGATTTAACTCTATGTGAAGGAACTAATAAGGGAATGGTATGTGGCAGAAGTTCCCCAGTATATGAACCTTGTTTGTTAAAATACCAAACTAGCATATGCAAAATGCAAAGAACACCGATAAATGTGAACAATAGATTCATAGAAATAGGACCCCAGCATATTTGTATCATTACTAATGATAACCACACCATGTCAGCATTAAATAAATCGGCGCCGTTTGCGGGATGTATAAAAAAGATTAAAATATTACAATGGGGTAACGACACCTATCTTTTTGAACCAGACGCCGATAAGATATTCTCTTCAGTCTATGAGGTACATAATCTCACTGACACTACACCCTTTATAATTTCTTTAGAACCACTAAAACAGGTTTTGGAACAATCAGAGTTGTTAAGACAACACATAGAAACACTAGAACATACCCTACAGAATAACCTCGTATCCGCGATTATTGACAAAGGTAGACTAGTACATCTTTCCTCACAGATACAACAGGATACTGCACCACATTGGTGGGATATATTCAGTGGAATGTCTTCAACAGCAACCAATACCTTTCACTGGTTGTTAAGTCCAATGGTAATTATTATTCTAATATTAATATCACTTACAATCACGAATATATGTGTATACAGGAAAATAAATAGGAAAATTAGGAGAATAGACAGGGAATACCGATAAATGTGTATTGACATCACCCTACTCCTATAAAACTCCTCTTCTTGAATTTTAAGATGTTGGTAATACCTAGGGGGATGGGTTCTACCCCTCTGACAACCCGCGGTCAGGGAAAGGACTCTGGGGAAAAACTGACTAGAACTTATTCATGAGGACCCAGGGGAAGGAGAGGATGATGTCAAAGGGGGAAATTGATAAGGTCAGGGATTTAATTTTCTCACTTAATATGATGACTACATGTAAATCTGTTTCGAATGTAACTTTTTGGCTGTTAAACTCTGCTTTTGTTTTCTTGTAACTGTATTGCCATGGTGTTGAAGCTTGTGTTCGTAGCCCAGGTGACTCCTGTTGTTGTTTACCCTTGCCCTGTGTGGGGGGGTTGTGCTAATGCTATTGTTTGTATAAAAGGCCTTGGAAAGATTAAAGAGCAGCAGTCCATTATGCTCAAGAACTGATACACGGATTTCTGACTCTGTGTCTTAATTCCTATATGAAGCAATAATTTGGCAAAGCAATATAAACTATAAGCAACTTATTTAACAGTTGCATTTAACAGCTGTGTCTCCCAGCACAGTCTCAAGAGCATGGAGGAGATTCCGGGAGACAGGCAGTTATTCTAGGAGAGCTGGACAGGGCCGTAGAAGGTCCTTAACCCATCAGCAGGACCGTTATCTGCACCTTTGTGCAAGGAGGAACAGGATGAGCACTGCCAGAGCCCTACAAAATGGCCTCTGGTGTGAATGTCTCTGGCCAATCAGAAACGGACTTCATGAGGGTGGCCTGAGGGCCCAACATCCTCTAGTGGGCCCTGTGCTTACTGCCCCGACACCGTGGAGTTTGATTTGGCATTTGCCATTGAACACCAGAATTGGCAGGTCTGCCACTGGTGCCCTGTGTTTTTCACAGGTGAGATCAGGTTCACCCTGAGCAGATGTGAAAGGGTCTGGAGAAGTCGTGGTGAACATTATGCTGCCGGTAACATCATTAAGCATGACCGGTTTGGTGGTGGGTCAGTGATAGTTTGGGGAGGCATATCCATGGAGGGACACACAGACCTCTACAGGCTAGACAATGGCATTCTGACTGCTATTAGGTATTGGGATGAAATCTTTGGACCCATTGTTAGACCCTACACTGGTGCAGTGGGTCCTGGGTTCCTCCTGGTGCACGATAATGCCCGGCCTTATGTGGTGAGAGTATGCAGCCAGTTCCTGGAGGATGAAGGAATTGATAACATGGAATGGCCCCCACGCTCACCTGACCTAAATCCAATAGAACATCTTGGGGACATTATGTTTCGGTCCATCCGACGCCGTCGGGGTGCACCTCAGTCTGTTCAGGAGCTCAGTGATGCCCTGGTCCAGATCTGAGAAGAAATACCCCAGGACACCATCCGTCGTCTCATTAGGAGGATGCTCCGACTTTGTCAGACATGCATACAAGCACGTGGGGGCCATTCAAACTACTGAGGACCATTGTGAGTTGCTGCAATGAAATTTCAGCAAAATGTACTAGCCTGCTGCATCATATTTTCGCTTTGATTCTCGGGGTGTCTTTGAATTCAGCCCTCTGTAGGTTGATAATCTTTAATTTCCATCAAATGATGTGGCATCCTTTCGTTCCTAACATATTACCCAGTCCATATCGGTATAGATATCCAGCATGATATTTCCCCATTGAGATCTGATGTGTGTTCCTTTTCAATTTTCGAAACGGTATATTTATTTTTAAAGCAGAGGCCCTAGAGAATAAATTGGTGGGTTTTGCATTTGTTTGTCACATGGTATTTGCGCGGCAGTTTTTCAAACGCAATTTGTTTGAAAAAAAATACACTTTTTTAAAAATTTTAATGCAAAAAAAAAAAAAACACAATACATAACACAATTTTATTCGTAAAACTGATAAAAGATGATGTTACACGGAGTAGATGGATACCAAACATGCTACGCTTTAAAAATTGCGCACGCCTGTGCAACGGCGGCAAATGACGTCAATTTTACTATCCATAGGCGGCACTTTAAACGCGTTTACAGGTTACCACTTTAGATTTACAGAGGAGGTCTAATGCTAGAATAACTGCCCATGATATGATATGCCTTTGCATGAGGGGCGGGAGCACTTGACATTTTTTTTTTTAAATATTTAATTTAATTTATTATTTTCTATTTTTTTTTAACAGTGTTGATTTACATTTTTTTAATCACTTTTATTGCTGTCGCAAGGAATGTAAACATCCCTTCTGATATCGATAGGCATGTGACAGGTACTCTTTATGGAGAGATCCCTCCTCTGCCCTTTTAAAAGCATTTCAAACACCAAGGTTTTTTTTAATGCTTTTGATTGATTTATTTTTTTAAATGGTGCCGTTTGACATCCGGGTAAACTGGAAGTGATGTCATGTCGTCGCTTCCGGGTTGCTATGGCAGAGAGCCAATCAAAGCCAATCCCAGCTTTGTTCAGCTTCCTGACAAGCCGGTGAACATGCTGGCTGGTCCCTCAGGTCTCCCGGTGGGATGGGAGACCTGAGGGACAGGACATATGGTTGGGAAGTGGATATAGATCTAGATACATTATAATATAATTTTTTTTTTTTCCCAGGTTACAGGTTAGCGCCCCCCTCCGCTCTGACAGTTGCTGCCCTATCAGCTGTCTGGGCTCTTGTTGGTTTTACAGAGTCTCCCAGCATCTGAGTGTGCATAACAGTGTGTAAATAGCTGTTAACATTGCTTTTAAAACTATTATGCACACTCGGGGGGACAGGAGACAGCCTAAAAACATCAGTCTGTTCTTATCTGACCTCCCGAGAAAAATACAGGGTTCGAAATGGCTGGTTTTCCTACAAGTGGTTGTAAACCTCAGACATGAAATATGAACAAAGCCGATCCCTCTATCGTGTGTACTTGTCTCAGTCCAGAGCACTAAGTGTCATTTCTGTCTCCTGCCTCCTTCCCCTGCTACCCGCATTAGTCACTTCTGACAAGTTTTCCTGACGCCAAGAGATAAATAATGACAGGGGAGGGAGCTCCAGCACACGGCCTGTGATTGACAGCCTCAGCTCTGTTGCTATGTGAAGGGAGTGTGTCCCTTTCCTCCAATCAGCTCTCGGAGCTCTCCTCACTGAGCTCTGCAGTGTGTCATTTCAGATCTCCGCCCCCTGTTTTCTGACAGCTCAGATAAACTTTAAACATTTTGGAATGAATATAGAGGAAAATGCAGATAAACAGGTACAACCTATGGAGGAGGATTTGTTTCAGCTCTGTGTGTGTCACCTGAGCCCAGTCCTTTCACTGGGTATACGTGAGGGGAAAAAAAATATTTGATCCCCTGCTGATTTTGTACGTTTGCACACTGACAAATGATCAGTCTATAATTTTAATGGTAGGTTTATTTTAACAGTGAGAGACAGAAAAACAACAAAAAATATCCAGAAAAACGCATTTCAAAAAAGTTATAAATTTGTTTGCATTTTAGAGAGTGAAATAAGTATTTGATCCCCTTTCAATAAGCAAGGTTTCTGGCTCCTGGGTGTCTTCTATACAGATAATGAGCTGAGATTAGGAGCACTCTCTTAGCCTCGGTTCACACTGAAGCAGCGCGACTTGCAGAGCGACTGCCTCAGGCGACCTGGACACGACAGGGGCGGCGACTTGCAAAACGACTTCTATATAGAAGTCTATGCAAGTCGCCCCCAAAGTAGTACAGGAACCTTTTTCTAAGTCGGAGCAACTTGCGTCGCTCCAATTAGAACGGTTCCATTGTACAGAACGGGACGCTACTTGTCAGGCGGCTAAGTCGCCTGACAAGTCGTCCTAGTGTGAACCGAAGCTTAGGGGCAGCGCTCCTAATCTCAGCTTGTTACCTGTATAAAAGACACCTGTCCACAGAAGCAATCAATCAGATTCCAATCTCTCCACCATGGCCAAGACCAAAGAGCTGTCCAAGGATGTCAGGGACAAGACTGTAGACCTGCACAAGGCTGGAATGGGCTACAAGACCATCGCCAAGCAGCTTGGTGAGAGGGTGACATTCGCAAATGGGAAAAACAAAAAATAACTGTCAATCTCCCTCGGGGGCTCCATGCAAAATCGCACCTCGTGGAGTTTCAATGATCGTGAGAACGGTGAGGAATCAGCCCAGAACTACACGGGGGAAACTTGTCAATGGTCTCAACTCAGCTGGGACCATAGTCACCAGGAAAACAATTGGTAACCCGCTACGCTGTGAAGGACTGAAATCCTACAGCACCCACAAGGTCCCCCTGCTCAAGAAAGCACATGTACAGGCCCATCTGAAGTTTGCTAATGGACATAGTGAGTGATTCAGAGGAGATCTGGGTGAAAGCGTTGTGGTCAGATGAGACCAAAATCAAGCTCTTTGGCATCAACTCAACTCGCGGTGTTTGGAGGAGGAGGAATGCTGCCTATGACCCCAAGAACACCATCCCCACCGTCAAACATGGAGGTGGAAACATTATGCTTTGGGGGTGTTTTTCTGCTAAGGGGCAGGACAGGACAACTTCACTGCAGCAAAGGGACGATGGACGGGGCCATGTACCATCAAATTTTGGGAGAAAACCTCCTTCCCTCAGCCAGGGCATTGAAAATGGGTCATGGATCTGTATTCCAGCATGACAATGACCCAAAACACACGGCCAAGGCAACAAAGAAGTGGCTCAAGAAGTAGCACATTAAGGTCCTGGAGTGGCCAAGCCAGTCTCCAGACCTTAATGTGGATGTGTTCTAATCCCATAGAAAATATGTGGAGGGAGCTGAAGGTTCAAGTTGCCAAACGTCTCGAAACCTTCATGACTTGGAGAGGATCTGCAAAGAGGAGTGGGACAAAATCCCTCCTGAGATATGTGCAAACCTGGTGGCCAACTACAAGAAATGCCTGACCTCTGTGATTGCCACCAAGGGTTTCTCCACCAAGTACTAAGTCATGTTTTGCGAAGGGGTCAAATGCTTTTTCCACTCATTAACCACCTCAATACAGGGCACTTTCACCCCCTTCCTGCCCAAGCCATTTTTCAGTTTTCAGCCCTGTCGCACTTTGAATGACAATTGCGCGGTCATGTTACACTGCACCCTAATGAAATTTTTATCATTTTTTCCCCACAAATAGAGCTTTCTTTTGGTGGTATTTGATCACCTCTGTGGTTTTTATTTATTGCGCTATAAACAAAAGAAGAGGGACAATTTTGAAAAAACACAATATTTTTTACTTTTTGCTATAATAAATATCCAATTTTTTTTTTTAAACAAATTTTTTCCTCAGTTTAGGCCGATACGTATTCTTCTACATATTTTTGGTAAAAAAAAAATCGCGATAAGCGTATATTGATTGGTTTGCGCAAAAGTTATAGCGTCTACAAAATAGGGGATAGATTTATAGCATTTTTATTTATTTATTTATTTATTTTACTAGTAATGGCGATTTTTATTGTGACTGCGATATTGCAGCGGACATATCGGACACTTTTGACACATTTTTGGGACCATTCACATTTATACAGCGATCCGTGCTATAAAATTGCATTGATTACTGTGTAAATGTGACTGGCAGGGAAGGGGTTAACACTAGGGGGCGATCGAGGGGTTAATGTATGACCTAGGGAGGTGATTCTAACTGTGGGGGGAGGGGACTGACTGGGGGAGGTGACCGATCGGTGTCCCTATGTACAAGGGACACACCATCGGTCTCCTCTCCTCTCTGACAGGACGTGGATCTGTGTTTACATGCACAGATCCACGGTCCTGCTCTGTTACCCGGCAATCGCGGGTGCCCGGCGGACATCGCGGCCGCCGGGCGCGCGCACCGGGTCCCCAGCGACGCAGCGGGCATGCGCGTGCGCCGCCAGCGGCGCGCGCCCCCTAGTGGCTCGGGAGGGCGATCATGTCATATGACGTCTGCCCAGAACTAGAGAAGCCTCGTCCCGCCGTCATATGACGGTGGGCGGTTGCTTAGTGGTTAAAATGCAAATCAATTTATAACTTTTTTTTTGAAATGCGTATTTCTGGATATTTTTGTTACTCTGTCTCTCACAGTTAACATAAACCGACCATTAAAATTATAGACTGATCATTTCTTTGTCAGTGGCCAAACGTAAAAAATCAGCAGGGGATCAAATATTTTTTTGCCCTCACTATATGTGAGGGTCTACAACCACTTTAAGAAAATGTTAGTTGCCTGGCTGGCTTCTCTACCTTCCAAGTCACTAATTATCGAACGGTAAATATGAATATGCAAATCCTTGTATAGGCCCAGTTATGACTCTTTAACAGTTCAGCAACTTTACAAGTCTGCATTGATAAATTCCTGAAACCTCACAATATCTTTGTTCAGAAAAGCTCCAGATATCATTAAAAAAAGCCAGCCTTGAGCTCCGGTGAGTGACTTTGCCTAGGCTGAGATGATGTCATCAGTCTGCTGCAGGAAGCATTTACTCAGTCTCCTCTTCCCCCGGTGATCACCAAGACTGCACATTGTAACTTTGTTACAGGTCACTAGGTGAGAGGCTGCAGCCAGAGGCTGATCTGTTTCAGACATTTGTTAACACAACCAAGAAAAGAGAGCAAAGTAGATGAAGACATTGTCAGGGGGAGTACTGTGATCAGTGATAAACACCTGGAGGTGATACATTACTAAGCATGCTGCATTTACCATGAAACCGATGTTAGGTCCATTATAAGGAATTGGATGTAAGGCACTAAAAGGTCAGCATGTAGTCTGTGAAATCTCATAAACCCACACCCAGTGTGTGTGTGTGTGTGTGTGTGTGTGTATATATATATATATATATATATATATATATATATAAAATTTTAACCAATTGTGCATATGTTCGCTGCAGCCAATAGACATCATTCCACAGATACTCTTTGGATTGCATTTAATTTTTTTTTTTCTTTTTTTTTTTTTAATACCTCTTTACAAGTATTATAAATTGCAGTACATTACTAACATTTTGCTCTGCTGAAATATATTTACATTCAGTTTAAAAAAAAACAAAAAAATGGAATAAATAAATAAATTAAAAATAAATAAGAGGGGAGGAGCAAGGAAGTGGGTGTGGAGGGGGGGCGGGGTTTCTAGAGGGGGAGGTGGAGAAATTGAAGGGATAGTTTATAATAGGAGTCTATATAGGTTGAATTAGGACCGGTCACAATGTCTGGGATCTTAGCAGCAATGTATGCATAAAAATAATAATATTGTATCAATGACTAATTTTATCCGGATACAGCTCACCTCAAACCCCGCCCTCCCCCCCCCGGCACTGTATTCTTTGACGAGTGGGTGGGGCTTACGGGCAGGCCTAATCAATCGACTAGGAACTGGTGAGCACCAAGGAAGCCATTCTTCAGGCGGTGAAGATGCCGCAGATGGAAGCTGCCGTTCTCCAACTTCTAAATGTGGATCAGGGACTCCGGGTTCAAAACTGGCAGGCAGCCCAGAAATAAAAGGGCAGCTGCCATCGGTGGCTTCTTGCGTCTTGGAGGTTCCTTCTTTTCAAAGTTGGCTCTCCAGGAAAGGGTTAATGTGTAACTTTTGCGTTTTGGGTAAAAAAACTAAATACCTAAGATGGCAACTGGCGTAAATTTGGACAACCCAATATAGCCATCTTATTGCTATTGGTTATATTTCCTTCCGCTTGAGTAAAAGTGTTAAATCTTGCTAGCGCCTCCTTTAATTCCCAGTTTGTCTCAACACAGGGGCTTCCAGATAAGGCTTTGACAGTACCAAAAACCTCGGCTCATTAACTTCCAGGGCAGCTGAGGGTTATGAGGGACCTTAGCTTTTATCTGAAATCAGATGGTCTTGTTAGGAAGCTGTAGACACTCATAAAACTAAACCGATCCATGCTAGTGCTTTCCTTAATTCCCCTGCTGAACTTGCTCAATTTCAATCCATCTATGGCTAGCTTAAGTACATTGGATCACATCACTACCTCTCAAAATAGCAGCCCCAACCAGACCTAAGGAGTAGGTCTCTTTAGTTGAGATGCTGTATGAAACTGTCATCTTTGTTAGTTGAGATACTGTAGACTCCCATGAAAATGGTGGATTCTAGATAAGGTTCTGGACTTTACAGAGCCCGCCGCTCATTAACTTCTAGGACATGTGAAGTCTCAGGCCTTATCTGAAATCAGTTGAGGTGCTGCAGACACTTGTGAAGCTGAGCAGATTTCTCTGCTAGCGACTCTTTCAACTTTCAGTCCATCTCAAGACTTTGGATTCCCGAAAAGGCTTCGGATCTCACAGAACCCTCACCCCTCCAATGGATATTCCCCCCAAGGCTGTAAATGGCACCCTTCTGCAAGGTTAGCGCTTTTCAGGGGAACCTCTTTAAACTGATAAGTGCACAGCACAGGAAAACCAATGGTGTCATTACGTTTTTGATCACTACCGCTCAAAATAGCTGCCCCAACGAGACCTAAGGAGTAGGTCTCCTTAGTTGAGATGCTGCAGCCAGTCATGAAACTGTCATCTTTCCTAGTGTCTCCCTTCATTCCCAGTCTGTTTCTGCTTGGTGGATTCTAGATAAGGCTTTCGACTTTTCAAATCCCTCAGATCATTAAATTCCAGGACAGCTCAGGGTCAAGAGGGACCTCAGCCCTTATCTGTTAATGGCTAAGTGAGACCTCAGCTATTATCTGAAATCAGTAGGTCTTGTTAGTTGAGATACTGTAGACTCTCATTAAAATGGTGGATTCTAGATAAGGTTCTGGACTTTACAGAGCCCTCCGCTCATTAACTTCTAGGACATGTGAAGTCTCAGGCCTTATCTGAAATCGGATGAGGTGCTGCAGACACGTATGAAACTGAGCAGATTTCTCTGCTAGCGACTCTTTCAACTTTCAGTCCATCTCAGGACTTTGGATTCCCGAAAAAGCTTCGGATCTCACACAACCCTCACCCCTCCAATGGATATTCCCCTAAGGCTGTACATGGCACCCTTCTGCAAGGTTAACGCTTTCCAGGAGAACCTCTTTAAACTGATCAGTGCACATCACAGGAAAACCTACGGTGTCATTACGTTTTCGATCACCACCTCTCAAAATAGCTGCCCCAACGTCACCAGTTTCAAGGGGGATTGATCGGCTGCCGTCTTGACCAATTTGGCTCCTTCCACTATGCGTAGACAATGGTGCATGAATACTTAACATTCCTACCGGTTAACTCAGTCTATTTTGTAAACTAAGAGCCGTAAAGCAAAGCCATGAGGACTTTATAGGTTCCAGGCAAGCACAGCGGATTGGCTATTGACTGGCCATGCTTAACCCTTACGTGTGCAGCTTCGAGCGACAGTTTTTGCTTGCTGTATTTTAGCCATTCAATCGGAGAGTAGTTGTCTTGGCAGATAAACTTAACCCCTAACATGCTGCTGCTGCTCAAGACTCTCCGTTACTAAAGGTGCAGGAGGCGTCGGTCTCCCCTCCCCAGAGGTATACTGAGCTAGGGGAGGGAAGCCGTTGGAGGAAAGTTGAGCTGTGGTGTTAAGTCCATACATTTTGATTGTGTGCAACTTTTAGACCAAGAGAACTGTGTGTTTTGTATCGCACGGAACAGCGCTCTCGTGTGGGTACTACCAGTAATGCAGTTAATCTTCACCTAAAAGGCGGATGCTTTGCAGATTTGGGTGCGTTGTTTGAAAGAGATTTCGGTCCTATAAATAATAGGTGCGTCACACATACCTTTCTAGTAGTGTGGGATAACACCAATTCTGGGGACCTAACGAGTATTGATCCCCGTATGTATAAATAGAAGTAGTACCTAGTGCTCACAAAGAGTGCTGCAGATAGCATATCTTATGACTGTGTGGTTACAGTGACCCCCAGTGGTCACTATGAGTTCTGTAGACGGTATACAGATGCTAGTGTTGGCGTTGGTGATACCTACTGGTCACCAGGAGTACTGCAAGTAGTTTTCATATAATTATACATAGTGACACCTAGTCGTCAACTGGAGTACTGCAGATAGTACTCATGTAGTATTCATGAGAGTGTTTCGCAGACTGCATATATTATGCTTTGAATGGAAATGACAACGATGGTGGCAAGTACTGGGTGGATTCGGAGTACTGTAAATTGTACATCAATAGAGTGTTGGGGGCCACTGGCATCCAGTGGGGTATTAGCAGTGCTGCAGATAATATACAAAGTACAGCATGTTGGTGGCAGTGACTGCAAGTTCACTGATACTGCAGCAATTATTACATGACAGTGTGAGGGACAGTGACACCCAGTGGTCAAATTGAGGATTGCAAATCGTGCACGAATGGCAAACTGTTGGGGGCAGTGACTCCTAGTGGTCACCAGCAGTACTGCAAATAGTAAACTTTCAATAAGAATGACAGAGCGTTGGTGAACTCTGTACATGGTAATACTGTCACGTAGCAGGTAAGACCGTTTTCCTTCTCCACAGGGAGTTAATGTTGCCTCTCACTTCGCTCCAGGACACTTCAGAGACTTCCTGTGGACCTCTTAAGCAGTACATTACAAGGTGCCTAAGTGCCTCCATTGGATAGGCACAGTCTCTCGATAGCGCGGCCTCAGCGGGTCTCACGTTGTGGGGTTGGGGCTCTGTGGCTGGGTGCGGACATGTTGGAACTAAACGGAGGGGGGGTGAGGGCGTCACTGTGAGCAGTCCTGGTCTTTGGCTGAAGGGCTGTCAGGTGCCGGATGTCCATTTTTGGGCCGCTGACTCATGATTGACTGTCGGAAGAGACTGTAAGCTCTTCTGCAGATTAGGTAGAACCAGTAGACTTGGGGGGCCATGAGAATGGCGGCGCCGAGGTTATATTCTGCAGACAGGCTGAACGGGACCTTGTAGAGAGGCAGTCCGACCCGTTGTCCATATACCCAGTACATGTATGGGAAGAGAAGGAGACGGCAGCAGAAGAACGTCACCAGCATGATGACACCATTGACCCGGTGCAGAAGCGTGTGCTGCTTCTTATACTGCAGGGGAGACAAGAGAGAAGGTCAACAATATTAAATGGTTAAAGAAGAACTCTAGTCTAACGGATGAACAAATTATTTTTGTAAAGCTCAACTCATGGCAAGCAGCTAAATACCCTTTTGTAATATATATATGGGAGCTGTTGTACATGTAAATAGACTTGTATTTCTGTCCATCCAGCCCTGATATTTACACACCTCTGTAACAAGAATTGAAATTAAAGTGCCACATCACTGCTAAGGGGTCCAGCTACAATTTTATATTATGTTAAAAGTCAGCCGTGCAATCCAAAAAAGTATCCAACGCGTTTCGGGGGTCCAAGCACCCCCTTTATCAGGGATTGACTGGGAACCATGTGAACAAGCCACAACTGGAGCTACAATGTTATTTTTCCAGTGTGAATTACACGCACAGGCCTTATCAGAAGCCTTTTTACTTGTTGGGCTGCCAACCAGTCAAGCCCTGATGAAGGGGGGTGCTTGGACTGCCGAAACACGTTGGATACTTTTTTGGATTGTACCTCTGAGTTTTAGTGGAATAAAGTTGTATCTGGACTTCTTAGCAGCGGTGTGGCGCTTCAATTTCAATTCTCATTATATTACACTTCAAGCCAAGGAGACTGTGGAGATCCTCTGGGGGGGGGGGGGGGGGGGCAGATGCCACCTGCCCAGGAACCAGATCATTTACACCAGGGGTAGGCAACCCGGGGCCCTCCAGCTGTTGTGGAACTACATTTCCCATGAGGCATTGCAAGGCTGGCAGTTACGATTACTCCCAGAGGCATGATGGGACTTGTAGTTCTGCAACAGCTGGAGGGCCCCAGGTTGCCTACCCCTAACTTACACCAACATCAATACCTTAAGATTACCATACCCGTAAAATAACCGGACATGCGCGGTTCATTTCATTCTGTTGGATAGCAACATAGTTTAATATCTTACTTCTGGTATTTCACTTCCTGTTTGACACAGCCAGGTAGGAATGAAACACATCAAAGCTTTGTGATCAGAAGAACAATGCCTTGGCTCAAGCCCACCTGCTGTGACATCTGTGAGTACAAGCTTCAAAGAGACCACTGCTGCCAAGATGTCTATTGAGATTTGACACAGGACTAATAGAGACGAAGGGATACCTCTCAGCAATGTATATTGGATAAAAGGCAAATGGGGGTGGCTACGAGTGGGCGTGTATGTTTGAATGTAAGGGACACACAGGCTTTTGTGCTCTCTCTTGGTTGCTGAGAAGCCTGCTGTAAGGTCATCCCCTATGCTATCTTGGGACCTTGCTCTGACCGAGGGCTTGGGCCTATATTCCATGAGGCCCAAACCCCTTTTATCATCCAGAACCCGCAGAGGAAACCATGTGTGATAAGTATCTTTGATATTTCATTGTTGTTATATGTTGTAGAGATGTGCTGTTAGTAAAGTGTGTTCTGATTGTAAGCTATGTAACATTGTAATACCCTTTTATTACTTTTATGATAGTTTCCTAACTCCTTGGGAAATAAAATAAGATATTGTTTTACTAGCAGCACCGTGTGTTTGGTTTCATAGCTAACCTGGTATTATTGTGATATTAACAATAGCATGTGCTCAGAGTTTAATAGACCAACCAATGATAGGGACTAGACAAATTAATACGCAGATATAATATTAAAGGGGTTGTAAAGGTAAAAATGTTTTCACCTTAATGCATTCTATGCATTAAGGTGAAAAAACTTCTGACAATACCGCCGCCCCCAGCCCCCCCGTTTTACTTACCTGACGCCTCGAAAGTCAGCTTCTCGTTCCCGACATCTATTCCTCCGCTCACCCTGGCCGCTGATTGGCTACAGTGGATGGATTGGAAGCAGCGCAGCCATTGGCTCGCGCTGCTGTCAATCACATCCAATGACGCGGCGCGCTGGGGGCGGGGCCGAGTGATACAGTGAGCGGCTATAGCCGCCGGCTGTATCACGGGACGCGCCCGCAAGCACTCACCACCATGCGAGGGAGCTCGCATTAAGGTGGTTAATGCTTGCGGGGAGGAGCTGAAACAGCCGCCGAGGGACCCCAGAAGACCAGGTTCGGGGCCACTCTGTGCAGAACGAGCTGCACAGTGAAGGTAAGTATAACATGTTTGTTATTTAAAAAAAAAAAAATAATTTACCTTTACAACCCCTTTAATAATTATATCGATTACTACAATTGGCACCCAGAGAGAGTGTGAATTTTATTTTTACACAGAATCTACAAAAACCTAATGTATTTTTGTCTTGAGTCCCTGTAAGGATAAATCCTAAACTACACCCAGAACTCAAAATCATCTCTAGTGTGGACAAGATTGGCGCTGGCTTGCGAATTCTGAAACCACGCTTGGATGGTCATGAAGATTCTGTGAAATATTTCATCAGGGAAACATAGAACCTGGTGAGATCTTTCGCTGATATATGTATATATGTTAAACGTTTGTATCATTAATATGCTTTAGGCCTGTAACCAGCTAAAGGTGCTGGCGAGTAAAAGGGCTGATCACCCTTGGTTAGAGATTGACAGGAATTACAATACATCTTTGAGGAAAAAGTGGGAGAAATATTTTAAATTTTTTACATTTTTTTTTTTTTTTTATTTACCCACGTGAGAGTGAAATAGCTTTGTTCCAATAGGAGATCAATGTGGCCTGCAACCTAACGGGAAGGCATTGATTGAGAGTCTGCCTTGTGTCTTAGAATGTGCCTTACGTCTGGTAGGCTGTAGAACTACAAGTCACTGTTAGGTTTAAATGGCTTTGTAGCGTTTTTTTTTTTTTGTTTGTTTGTTAATCTTTGAATGGTAAGCAACTCTGGTAAAAGCAGGTCAGACCAGCTTGGGGGGGGGGGGGGGGGGGGGCTAATTAGCATATCAATGGATATTCCCCAGTAAGCATGTGGTAATCCTAAAAGCCACATAGAAACTACAGGACAGAAGTGCTCATATACAAGGCAGCCGATAATGCCACAGTAAGTGTGGTGGGTCTTTTCTATGGATATGCAAAAGTTTAATGGTTTTGAAGGATATCAGGTAAAAGTGATAATGAATGAAGAATATTGAATGCTAGAAGAGCAATTCAGTTTGTTTTTTTCTGTGAGTTGTAAGAGCTAACGATAATTGAGTTTGGTTTATTACTCAGTGCAGTGTTGGAACGCTAGTACAAATAGAATTGTGTATTGTGTGGATTGTATGGTTGTGAAATGGAACTGGTGTATACATATGTTAAAAAGTACGCTTCTGCCAATTATCATTCATGTGCAGATGAACCTCTTAAAAGCCAGTGTAATGTATTATTGTCTCAGTGTCACCAACATAATAGCAGATTATTGGGTAAACAGCTAAAAAAGAAAGTTAAAAAAGAAAGGTTGGCAAATGAAATTGCAGTGTTGCTCAGAATTAAATTTATATCTGAGCAAATGGGGGGGAAGTGGGAAGCAGAGAGGTGACGTCTCGGGGAGGACTTAGAGAAAATCAGTGAAAACCTTCTAAAGATTGCAACAGACTCCAGTAGTGAGATGGATGAATTGCGGACAAAAGCAGGCAGTTTGTCAGGAAGAAACAGTGAGCTACAAGAACAGCTTCAGAGGTGCAGCATGGACTGTGATATGAAGAGCAAACTTTTAGAGTCTTTGCGAATAAAGGTGTCAGAGATGGAAGAGTTGGTTATGTCTTTAGAAAGAAAGTTAGCAAATGCACACTCCCAGCTTCTTACTAAAGAGCAATGTATAGTATCGCTCAATGAGCACAAAGGAACGTGCCAATTGGCCAATATCTGCACAGTCAGTGAGAAGGGCTGTGATGAAACACATTCTGCTATTGCACCCATAGCTTCGAAACAGGATAACAGTTTGATTACAATCCAAGAGAGACCTACTTTGTGCCAGATTCTGGGTGAATTTAATGCCCTGGAATCACCAGTGAGTCTGTCCAATAAATTTGAGGCTCTAGTCCTTAAATTTCATTTGACTAATGAGGATGCATGTTCTCTTCTGAGAGCATGGCTACCAGGACCTTTAGCAAGCCAGTTATTTGCACAGGTTAATGATAACTTAGTAGATGCAGAGGTGCAGAGGAAAGAGTTGCAGCGTATTGTGGACTGTCGTGATAATGGTATGAGTGATTTACAACGAATGAGATTTAGGAGAGGAGATGACCCAATTTTGTTCTGCAGTGAGTATCTTGCATTGTATACGAAAGTGTTCAACTGTCCTGACTTATTGGAGGATGATACAAGTTTCATATACTCAATGGCCAATAAGTGTTATGTAAGCTATCCCATTAGAATGGCTCTGATTTTGATTTTGTCAATATCCTGCGAGACTTCTGTCAAGAGTCCAGTGATAGGGAATATGGGTCAAAGGCAGGTGTATCCGTAATAAGCAGAGGTACAGGAAGGCAGAGAGAGTTCAGACGTTCTAAATGGGATAGGCATGGACATAGATTTTGTAAAGCCCATAACATTGCTAGCATGGAGCAGGAAACCCCAGAATTACAGGGTGCACAGGCAGCCATAACGGAGTTGTCCTCCAAACATGCAAAAGCTGCATGTGCAATGGTGGAGGTACCCCCCACACATGCGCAGTGCTCAGCAAAGATAGAAGTGAAGCATGCAGAAAAACCAGACGCTCTTATTGCTGCAAGTGATGTTGCTATGATAGAAATCAATGGTGGAGATGTAAATAAAAATGCGATAACTGTGCTTGAAAGTGATTCAGGAGTTGAAACTTCTGATGACTCCTCAGACGATGAAAGTGTAAAGTCTATCTATTCCAAGCATAGTAATCGTAGTAATAACGTCCAGCAATGTGAGTTTCCACTGCCGTATGCTCAAAGAAGGGCCTATACAGATAGACCAGCCCTCAAATGTTTTTTGTGTAAAAGGGGGGGTCACATCGCTAAATATTGTTGGGCGGCAAATAACGGTATCAAAAGAAGATCGCAGTACCCCAAAACGACCCCAAGGCATTATGAAGTGTATTCTGCCCGATGGGGTAGCAACCCAAAGCATGGAGGCCGTAGTAATCAAACCCATTTCCCTTTAAAGACCCAAATGCGGAGACTACAGACTGAAGATCATCAGTATGTGGAACAGTTACGTAGAGTCAAAATGGAGGTAGCTGCATGGTTATTCAAATGTAGCACTGGGGAAAACAATGTTAGCAGCACTTAGTGAGCTGCATGGATGCTCCTTGCCATATTTTATTTATATATGGCCCTCACATCTAAACCTTATACATAGCAAATGTTCCCCTACATTACAATTAATGGGAAAAGGCTTGGGGGACTTAAAAAGTCAATTGTCATGATAATTGTGTGTAATCACCGTCTTTTGTGTTCCTTTTTCAGAGACCTTGGAAGAAGATAAAACTGGTTTGGATACTAATGTCTGTGTTTGTTTACAGGTTCTTCAAAGAGAGAACAACAGTGGGCACATTTAGGAAAACAGGGGTTAGGTTATGGTAAAGGCATAATCAATTATCAAATGGTACCATGAGCTCATTAATTAGTAATTGTTTCCAAACAATGAAAAAAATAAGATAAACAATAGTCAGGCATTAAGGGTTTCAAGTGTTACAAGTGAAGTTACAAATGTTGTGATGAGGTACAGATGTTTTGTTTTTTTGTTTTTCCCATTAACTAATTGTCTTTCAGATGGAAATGAGCACTTACTTTTCTCAGGAGGAAAATCTATGGATGTCTTTAGTTAAAAGTTGAGTGTTTGTCATTATCTTATGGTGGTTGTCTTGTCATGTTGTTTTTGTGTAATAATGGCCAGAATTTTAATTTTTTTGTTAAGTTTTTTAATTTTTTAAAATATTTTTGGTATTTGTTTAGTCATCCATTTTATTTTTGTTTGTTCAGGTGGAGAAATTATTGTTTAGTCCACCTGAAAGGGGGGCAATTGGCCATTCCGTCAATTAGCAGCTGAATAGATGGTCATGGGATATGTCCTGCAGCTGAATACATTTTGTTGATTTAAGACAAGAGTTGTTGGTAGGAGGCCATTCTAGCTTCTAGAGTTCGTTTTTCTTCTCTCTTTGTTTTATGTTCATTCAGGTGGGAAAAGTTACAAGGTGTACGCTTTGTCCACCTGAAAGGGGGGTTGGTGCATAGGTCTGAAAGTACAGATAATGCATTGTCTTTTTAATGCTTAAAATTTTGAAAAGCAACGTTCAAGTTCATGTTTTAAAATTTTTTTGATCACACCATGGGGATCCATTTTAGAGTGGGTTCAGCCTAAAGAGGTCATGGTTGTTTTGATAGGTTGGTCAGGGTTGCAGAAGCCAGGAATACTAAGTTCCTGGGTTCCAAGGAAGGAACTATAAGTAAACGTAGTAAGCGAGCAGATATTATGGATAAGAATTTGATTATGCTCTTGTTTTTTTCACTTCCAGAGTCCTAGTGAAGCGTGATTGGAGAGGTCTCTGGAACAGGGATGACAGATGTTCATCTGGTTGGCAGTTTGTTTCTGCCATATTACACCGCAAATTTGTTCTGATAAACATCAGGAGAGAAGGGACAAACGAAAAGATTCAGTTTAATACTTGTTTTGGCTTATGGACAATTTAGGGCTAATGCTGGATCTGAAGGACTTTGCCCATCAACGAGACTTGTGAAACATTTTTACCGGAGTCTCTCCTGAGGAATGCAAACATGCTATTAATACATGTGCAATGGGTTGGAGGTTGGGGAAGGAATATACACATCCAATCTGTCAGAACCTGAAATGTAAAATATGTTTTTTTTTTTTTTTGTTGAAGGAAGGAATTGAAAGAAGAAAAGGTTTTTTAATGTATGACATGTATTGACGTAACGGAAGCAATATGGTGCAGGTACCCAGGAGACCGGCGCTTATACATAATAAGGTGTCGGTTGGCCAGACTGGAGGTTGGCCAGGTGACACATCAATGGGGTGAAAATTTCCTTGTATAGGGAGATACGCCTGGTTGATGTCTCACCTGAGAGGTTGAAACCCGGCACAGGGAAGGCCAGTGAATACACACAGGGGCATGCTCCGTTAGATACAGGGAGCAAAACGCTGGCTACCAGGGTACAGTATGCCTTCACCACATGGCACTTCAATGTCTCGCAATGGTTGGTAAAATTCCATTACCCTATATGTGCTGAATATACACTGAATCAAGTGCGGTCAGTATACCAGTGACTTGCTCCCAGATATGTGCGGACACAGAATGAGGTTCATGCAGGGCGCGTATTTCTGAGGAGTAACCCGGAAGAGGAGGGATGTATTCAGCCCTATATTTTGGGAATAGGAGCTGGGATGGATGTTGTTCATGGGGTGGACATCGGCCTCCTGAGGAACAAACTCGCAGCCATAGCTTCAGAACTTAAGCGGGGCTTTGGTACTCAGAGAGATTGGTGGCATCCATGATAGCATTCAACAAAGTCACATAAATACCCAGGTTAAAGTGGCTCAAGATTTTGTCAACCATGTTGAGAGGTTGGTAGAGAATGTGATGGTATAGGACAGAAATCCGTCATTGGCTCTTGCATGCACGAAGTGGCAGGTGGAAGTGTCAACCAGTATTGAGCTGATTGTACAGTCTCCATATGAGGGACAGAGGCCTTATGAGTTAGCATCACCGCTCAGTAAGACTTTGCCAAACACGTCGCTTACACTGATTCAAAGTGGTGGTCGATTGCCTGGATGGGCTGTACCAGTTTGGATTGTGAAAGGTGTTATGCTGTATGATCTCAAATACAGAAGTGCAGACTCGGTCTGTATATTTGGTGGCATTAATGGGCTTACTGACTGGGGATTCTATCTTCTTGCGTTTGAGGCTAATTGCCCACATATGATCAAAGAAGCTGGAAGATGGAGGCAGGTTGATACTTCCCTTGGTCAGAAGCATGACCATGATGTCCTTTGTATGCCAGGTCAATACATGGTGGTGAACAAAAAATGTTGGGAAGATATTTCATTCTGTATTCGGGATGGAAGGATCATTGCTGGGAAGGAAGCACCTGGGTATTATTTGGGACATAGACGAGTTGGTTTCCTTGTCCTAAAGAATGCCGATGTAACGTTAGTCATGGAACTAGATGGTTCTTTGAACCTAACAATAGGTAGGGGTGCATGGTGTACCCTGGGCATGGTCTCTTAAATCCAGGCACAGGGATGGAATTGTGTGGGTTTTGTCATTGTTGCAGATTTATATGTGTTATTGGACTTGATATTTATATAGAAGGGTCGCCCAGTTATCTATGCAAGCTGGGGAACAAAGTGATGGTAGGGTCTCTGCGTACAAGTTAGAGACTTTGCTGCCAAGTCAGAGCCCTGCAATACCACTGACATGCCCAAAATCTGATGGGTCATAGGTATATATGTATATATTATGGTAATGGGTGATTTATGTCATGGTATAGTATGATAAAGGTATATTTTAAGCTAGTAACATGGGCAAAAGGCCCTCCTCGAGACTCTATATCTGAAAGCTGGTTAAGATGCTGCTCTGGATGTGTGCTGGTGAATGATGAGTGTATGGACACCCCTTGCCTGTTTTATACCCCTTCATGAAGATGTTAGAAAAAAGAAGCTACAGAATGGTGACATGGGAGCTGTCACGGAAGAATGATGTTGGTGTGTCACACAGTAACAAAGCGGTACGTGTTGGTAAACACAGCACGTTAGGACCGTTATGGACTGTTCCAGAGGAGCTGGTTCTGAGTCCTATGTTGAGAGGCGCAACATGCGTTAAGACATTTATGGACTGTTCCATAGGGGCTGTTTCTGCACATGTTGAAAACACAACACGTTAAGACGGTTAAAGACTGTTCTATAGGTACTGGCTTGGAAACACATGTTGGGGAGGAAACAGTTATGGACTGTTCAATAGGAGCCGTGTCTGAAGAAGGGTGGTATGCGCCCTTTAGGCGCAAAGCGGCATATGTTGGATAGCAACATGATTTAATATCTTACTTCTGGTATTTCAGGTAAGAATGAAACACATCAAAGCTTTGTGATCAGAAGAACAATGCCTTGGCTCAAGCCCACCTGCTGTGACATCTGCGAGTACAAGCTTCAAAGAGACCACTGCTGCCAAGATGTCTATTGAGATTTGACACAGGACTAATAGAGACGAAGGGATACCTCTCGGCAATGTATATTGGATAAAAGGCAAATGGGGGTGGCTACGAGTGGGCGTGTATGTTTGAATGTAAGAGACACACAGGCTTTTGTGCTCTCTCTTGGTTGCTGAGAAGCCTGCTGTAAGGTCATCCCCTATGCTATCTTGGGACCTTGCTCTGACCGAGGGCTTGGGCCTATATTCCATGAGGCCCAAACCCCTTTTATCATCCAGAACCCGCAGAGGAAACCATGTGTGATAAGTATCTTTGATATTTCATTGTTGTTATATGTTGTAGAGATGTGCTGTTAGTAAAGTGTGTTCTGATTGTAAGCTATGTAACATTGTAATACCCTTTTATTACTTTTATGATAGTTTCCTAACTCCTTGGGAAATAAAATAAGATATTGTTTTACTAGCAGCACCGTGTGTTTGGTTTCATAGCTAACCTGGTATTATTGTGATATTAACAATAGCATGTGCTCAGAGTTTAATAGACCAACCAATGATAGGGACTAGACAAATTAATACGCAGATATAATATTAATAATTATATCGATTACTACACGTTCTGAATTGAAATTCAGATGAAATGTTGTAATTTCCGAATACCACGAAATTCAACAAATCCAAAAGAAACGGTAACGAAATTAACACATTTTGTTTGTTTCATTCGGATGTTTGAAGCATCCGAATGAAAACAAATGATTTAAATTCATAAGATAATAGCTGGCTGTGAAGAAGCGAGACGGCCTCCCGGCTACTGCGTCATTAACAACCGATGGCTCATCAGCGATGGCAACCCGGGAAAAAAAACAAACAGCTCTGCACCCGTCGCTTGCTTCCTGGCGTCTGAGACCAATGACAGGTGATCCCGCCCCTTTGTTTATTTACCGTTGGCACTGGAAACCAGAGCTGTGAGTTGGCGGGTGTCTAGCAATGCTAAATAACTTCCTATCCCCCCCCCCTATGCCTTTAACGGCGGTGGGAACCTGACAAGTCAGATGCTAAGAGACTTTTTTTTTTTTTTTTTTGGGTCGTCGGCGGCGGCGGCGTCGGCGGCGGCGTTCATCGTGATTGACGCTGGATTCATTTCTGGGGATTTTTTTTTTTAAATAAAGGAATTTTCAATAACTGTGTTTTTATTTGTTTTTGGCACTTTTTTTGGTGAATGAATCCCATACTTATTCATATAAAGGGAAGCCGGGATCTGGGGGCTCCCTTGTTTGTTTTTTTTTAAATCAAAAAGGTGTTTATTGAACAAGTTTAGACAATTTCCAATGTATAAGCAATGCAATAGCACAAGGTTACATATACACTTCATATTCATCACAAGGCTCTTTACATTTCTCCTGTCTTCAGGACCTTCAGGTCCACCATATACTAAGGTACATTTAGTCATACATTTTAACTGGTGTTGAGCACTTCAAACTTATTGGGCTCCTTCCGAAGGGCCTTGTAAAATTCTAGACGTCACCAATTCCCTGGGGCTTAGTCCAGGAGTGTCTAACCCAGGCGCCCATATTCTTTCGAATCTACCCGGGCTTCCCCTGTGTTGATATATATATCTTTCCATGATCAAAGTGTTCCCCATATGTGTTATCCATGAGGCAACTGTGGGTGGTGAGATCGGTTTCCATCCCATCAGGATGAGTTTATGGGCTTGGAACAATGCTCCACAAAATGCTATTTTCACCACTTCCTCCAGGATAACCTCCTCCAGAATTCCTAAGATACTGTGAATTGGGTCCAAGGGGACGGTGGGGGCTTCCTTGTTAAAGAGGGCTTCCCGATTCCGAGAAGCTCCCCCCCCCCACCTGCAGACCCACACAACCACCACCCAGGGTTTTGGGAAAGAGGCTCTTGTCCCCATCAACATTTGGACAAGCCCATCCTGCCCCAAAGCACCCCCTCCCCCATGTTGAGGGCTTGTGGCCTTGTATGGTTCAGGATGGGGGGGCAGCGTACTCACTCTGCTAGAATCACATAATCATTATTACATGAGTTGCTTTTAACGTATCCAAAAGCTCAAAGTGGGAATAACTGTTGGCGGGTATCATTTGTTGCTTGGAGGGGAAAGAAAGGCGGTACCCACCTGGATGAGCACTTTGCCCAGACAAACAAACGGAGTGCTGAGTTCGGCCATCAGCATGCAACCCAAGAAGAAGTCACCTTTTCCTTCCCTCCAGAGCTGCAAGAGAAATAAATGGTGGTCATGAGACACGTGTATGGCTATTGGACAAAGGTCCTACCTAGGACTTCATACAAATTCAACCCAGTTCTTTAGAAAATAAATCGATATACAGTTACAGAAACGCATCCTTTGGGGGGGGGGGGTCCTGGATGTTGGTGGGCGCATCATGGTGCGGCGAGCAGAGAAGACTGAAAGCCCAGATGCAGAAATCAGAACTCTATTGAAATTGAAGAACAGCGATGAGCAGTCGCAGGCGCTGTGTGCCGACAGCACCTGTCTCGAGGGGGTGGAATGCATCCTGACCGGTAGAAACCTAGGGAGGCTTCCAGGAAAGGAGGGCTTATCTCCCTACTCATCTAGAACCTCTCTCTGATGCTAAGCACCGTCCCTGTCCTACTCTAGCTGCACCAAACCCGGGATCCAGGGTTTTAAATTCTCTGCCACACCTAAGACAGCCCCCCTCAAAGTCCCATGGGGCACCAGCATCCAATCGGATGCTATCTCCCTGTAAACGAGGAATCCATAAAGGAACTAGGTTCCTCTTGATTTCCACCTCCACCTGCATTGCCGCTGTGGATGAGCGCCACCTGCAGTGGAGAAAAAAAGACTGCACCTGCGTACACAGGGGTTGCAAAGAATCCCATTAAATGTACAGTAAAACCTTGGTTTGAGAGCGTTTTGCAAGACAAGCTAATTTTTTTAATAAATGTTGACTTGATATACAAGCGATGTCTTGATATACAAGTAGCGTCATGTCACATCTGAGTGTAAAAGAGAAGAGAGGCACCTCTAAGTGTAGCAATATGGTTACATTTAATGAAGGTACAATATTTAGCAACATATTGCTACACTTAGAGGCGCCTCTCTTCTCTTTTATACTCTGTAGTTCCTGCTGGATTTTGCTTCTAATCCCCTTGTGGATGGACATATTATGGTTACACAACCTGGTCACATTGCCATAATCTTTTTTTATGGACTATAAACCAAAGGACCTATGAATAAATGGTTGTGGAACAAATCATCTGAGTTTCCATTATTTCTTATGGGGAAATTCGCTTTGATATACAAGTGCTTTGGATTACAAGCATGCTTCCGGAACGAATTATGCTCGCAATCCAAGGTTTTACTGTACATGATTCTCTCTATAGGAGATTGTAGGCCAAATATCTAGTGGACACCCCCAGCATATTGTGTTTTCAGACGGCTTATCAGCTATTGAGCAGGAAATTGAAACTAGCAAAACAGTATAGATCTAAGGGGATTGCAGGAAAAAGGAAAAATTAATGTAGGGACATATTTGCAAACTTGCTTGATTTGCCCAGGTATAGGGGTATCTAAACCTAAGAACAGAACCAGAATATCTTGCAGCTTAGCAGTCCTCAGATGTGGTGGCTGCAATCGTTTCCTAACTTCAGACTTTTTCTTTCCTTTACTTTCACCCGCATCGTCCTGCCAGTAGGGGTTTGTTTAGGCTTGCGGTTGGGGGTGGCATTAAAAATGTGCAGTTGAGCCGCATTTTTAGCGGCCCCAAATGCCCTCACTTAAGCTGCAAAAGCAGCGGATGGGGGTGTTCCAACGCTGTATGCTGGCCTAGGCCGACAGGGCCCAGGCCTAGAGGGCAGCACTTTGCAGGGGGACAGCACGGAAAGAATCCCCCCGGCTTGGGCTACACTGTTAGTGCAGCGCCAGTCTTACGGGGCTGACTGGGCTGAGAGGCAAATTAGTCTAGTGCCCCCATAAAGCGGCCGCACTACTTCCGGTATGCGGGCGGCCGGCATTCCGCAAATGTAGGGGGGGGGGGGGGTGGTTCTAATTTTGACTGTCCTATCATCCTGGACCACAAACCTTCCTCACTGTGCTATATGTTTTCTGGTGCACCATTGGCATGGTTATATCTTCTTAGTCCTCTCCATAAAATTATCAGAAATATGTGCTTAAAGTACAACTATATGCAAAACTTTTTTTTTTTCATTGAAGCCAGTTGGTAGCGAAATGAATATTTTGACTAAGGCCCCTGTTCCAGCTGAAGAAAATTAGCCCCAAAACATGATGCTGCCACCACCATGCTTCACAGTGGGTATCCCATTGAAGAGATTTCTCTACACTTCCTGCCTTATAGCCAAACCGGAAGTAAGAGGAAATCTATGCAAATTAAGGGAATCCATTGCCCCCCAGGCCCTCAGTACATACATTAAAGTCATTGAATAGGGACTGCTGCACAAAAGAGCTTGCACTTTATTGGGGTAGTGTATGAATACAGGGGCGTAGCTACAGGGGTTGCAAGGGTCGCATTTGAGACCCAGCTTCATGCTTCAGGGGGCCTGTGAGGCTCCCCTGTACAGTTGAATAGGAGGGGCAGCGTAAAGCAGAACCAATCCCTTCCGCTTGCACCTGCTGAATGCCCGCTTCTCCTCCTTTCCTTCCTGCAGGTATTCAGCAGCTGCAGGAGGGGGGATCGACTCCTCTTAATGCTGCCGCCCCTCCTATCCAGCTTCCCTCTGCTGCCCCTGGGCCCCTCTCTTCCAGCTCCACACTGAGCAAGCTTCTGCTCGGGAACGCACCTTGACATCACACCAACGACCCTCTGATCTGCCTGAGCTTCCCAGTGACGGCGCGCTCTTAAGATCAGAGTGAGACATCCCTGAGCTACCGGGATCCGGGTTCACCGAGCGGGTGAGAGCTGTGAAGGGGGGACAACCAGGGTGTATGGGGGAAATCCGTAAGTGACACCGGGGTGTCTATGTGTGATAGAACTTTACTGAACACAGCACTGCATTCAAAATTTTTTTATCTTTATTAGACAAGTGCAATTCGTTTAGTTCGGAATTCGTTTTTTAATGGAAATATTCGAATTAATGAAAACCTGTTTAATGTACTTTTCCGAAAACTCGTAAATTTGAATATTTGAAAATTCGTAAATTCAAAAAAATTCTTAAATTTGAAAAAATTTGGGAATTCGAAAAAATTCGGGAATTCGAAAAAAATTGTAAATTCGGAAAATCATAAATTCGAAAAAAATCATAAATTCGAAAAAAAATTGTAAATTCGGAAATTCAAAAAGAATCGGAAAATCGGGCATTTGAAAAAAAATCGGAAAATCAAAATAAAATCGGAAATTCGAAAAAAATCTGAATTTCGGAAATTCGAAGCCCCAACAATTAAAAAAATCTGAAATAATAAATAACTAATAATAACTTAACTATTACTAGCTATTAAATTATAGGTATTGGAATTTCCTTTCACATTTGGCTGTTAGTGAACGTAACAAATACAAATATATCCGAAGTTACGAATTATCCGAAATAACGAATGCTGCATCTAAACGAATGGAAATTTAATAATAAATTCCAATAATAATTAAAAAAAGTTTTATTATTATTAATTTGTTCCGTTTCATTTGTTTAGATGCGGCATTCGTTATTTCAGGTAATTCATAACTTTGGAAAAATTCGTATTCGTTTACGTTCACTAACAGCCAAATTTGAAAGGAGATTCCAATACCTATAATTTAATAGTTAGTAATAGTCAACTTTTCATTAGTTATTATTTTAGATTTTCGAATTTTTGGGTTTTCGAATTTCCGTTTTTTTTTTAGAATTTCCAAATTTTTTTTGGATTTTCCGAATTTCCTGATTTTTATCAAATTTTTGAATGTGAGATTTTTTCGAATTTCCAAATTTCAGAATTTTTTCAAATTTCCGAATTTCCATTTTTTTTCGTCTTTCTTCGAATTTTTTCAAATTTCAGATTTTTTTTTTAAATTTACGAATATCCATCATAACAAATGACCCGAAAAACAAAAAAAACAAAAAAAAAAAACAAATGAATGAAAAGAAAAACGAACAAATTTTTTGGCAGTGCACATGACTATTATTTATCCCTATGTAATTGTTCACTGTCCCTGAGCTTCACTGTGCTGTATGGACATCACATGGGATTTGTTATGTGAGCACACTTATTTTTATTATATTATCACTACGTATTTTATCATTATTATGTGTTATTTTTTGATGATTACAAATAATAAGACTTATAATAACAATAATAATAATGTTATTCATATTATTATTATTATTTGTTTTATTATTTTTATATTTTTTATTATTATTGTTTGACAATAAGTAATACTACTACTAATATTATTAATATTTTTTTAATACTGATATTATTTCTTATTATTAAAAACAACAATAAAATTTGTTATTATTTGACGATTATTAATATTGTTATTATCTTTTATATTATAATTTCTATTATCATTATTTCTTACTGTAAGAATAATAATAATATTTTACTAGATTTTCTTATTATTATTAGTAGTAGTATTCACGGACGTAGCCACAGGAGTCACAAAAGTTGCAATTGTGACCCACCCCATGCTCCAGGGTGCCCTGCGCCCCCCCCCCCCCCCCCCTCCGTAGAGCTGAATAGGAAGAGAGGCATATAGACAAACCGATCCCCTCCTCCTGCAGCCGCTGAATGCCCGCTTCTCCTCCTTTTCCTCCTGCCGGCATTCATCGACTGCAGGAGGAGGGGATCGGTTCCGCTATATGCTGCTACTCCGCCACCCCTCCTATCCAGCTTCCCTCTGCTTCCCCCGGGCCCCTGTTCTCTCTCCTGGCCCCCCTGCTCTCTCTGCTGGGCCCCTGTTCTCTCTCCTGGCCCCCCTGCTCTCTCTGCTGGGCCCCTGTTCTCTCTCCCGGCCCCCTGCTCTCTGTGTTGGGCCCCTGTCCTCTCTCCCAGCCCCCCTGCTCTCTCTGCTGGGCCCCTGTCCTCTCTCCCAGCCCCCCTGCTCTCTCTGCTGGACCCCTGTCCTCTCTCCCGGCCCCCCTGCTCTCTGTGTTGGGCCCCTGTGCTCTCTCCTGGCCCCCTTGGTCCCCCATCCCTTCTCTTCCGCTGGCTGCTGCGGTGGATGCTGTCAGGATGGAGAGCGGGGAAGGAGCCAGTAAATGTGTCATTTACCGGCCCCTTCCTTGTCTGAATGAATAGAGTCAGTGATCCGTACTGATCGCTGACTCTGTCCATTCATAACTAGCACATAGTAAACTGTGTTTACTATGCTTCAGTTTGTGAATGAAGTGGAAGCCTCTGTACAGAACTATTCCTGTCCATTCATTCTGTGCTGCAGAGGCTGCAGAGATGGAGATTGGTGCCTGTTTAGCCCCCATATATTTTATCAAAGCCCCACAACATGGATTCTAGAAAAATTGTATAAACTGATAAAAAAAATAATATTGTAAAATAAAAAAAAATAGAATGGTAAAAAAATAAAAAATAAATAAAATAACAAAAATAAAAAACAATTGACACCAGTGGCTGAACTACCAGGGTTGTAAAGGTTGCAATTGCGACTGGGCCCTGGTGTTCCGCCACCAGTCTCATAGGGAAGATCTGGGGGTTAGGGGGGGCCCTTCATGGTTTCTTGCACCGGGGCCCTGAAGGTTCAAGTTACGCCTCTGTATGAATAATATCCTATACCATCTATATATGCTATAATTTGTCATACACAGTATATTATATATGTTATGCTTTGGCCTTGACTCACCACAGACACGGGGAAGCAGACGAGTACCATGAAGACATGGTGTAGGACCATCAGGAACTCCTTATAGAGGTAGGCCTTGAGCAGATCGTAGCCCCCAGCATGGTCTTTCACCTTATGCTTGTGCCAGTAGCAGAGGTACATGGCGTAGATATCATAGATGAAGTAGGGCACAGCAAAGCGGGTGTAGGTGGGAGCGAGCCAGTGCCTGATAACAGAGAATGAGACCACAGTCACACAATATTTTTATTATACATATATATAGCTCTGACTTATACTGCAGTGCTGTACAGAGAACACTGAGCCAGTCACATCTACCAGAGGAGCTTACACTCTAATGTCCCCCCACTGTCACACACTATTATTATTATTATACATTTATATAGCTCTGACATATACTGCAGTGCTGTACAGAGAACACTGAGTCATTCTCGTCAGTCTTTGCACCAGAGGAGCTAACACTCTAATATCCCCCCACTGTCACATGCTACTATTATTATTTTTATATATTTATATAGCTCTGACATATACTGCAGTGCTGTACAGAGAACACTGAGCCAGTCACATCAATCTCTGTACCAGAGGAGCTTACACTCTAATGTCCCCCCCCACCAGGGGTAGCCCGTCCCTTAAGGGCACACCCCCTATCAATGCATCAAGCCCATTGCAGGACGCCGGATGCATGAATTCCTATGGCGGGGGTGTTTTTTTTTTTAAGAACCTGATTAGAGCCAGAGGCTCCAATAGGCTTCAAAATAGGGTGGGCTCGGGGAGCAGAGAGTGCGAACGGAGCCCACCCAGGTGTGTTATGATAGCGCATGAATATTCCCTATTGTAACACTGATCCTCCTCCCGGCCAATCAGGAAGCCAGTCTTGAGACCTGTCCCTCAATTGGCTGAAAGGACAGACGATCCTATTGGACGCCTAGGAGGAGGGGAGGAGACGCACGGTGGAAGCGAGGAGGAGGAGAGGACACAGGAGCCGCTGCTCGATGCCCGATGCTCACCGCCTGCCACCTCCATGGGGTAAGTGCCGGACCGACCAGCAAACAGCGAGTGGGCAGGGGGGTGGTTTTTTGCCATCCCCCCTCCCCCAAAAAGAACCACCAGCCGCCACTGCCCCGCACAGTCACACACTGTTATTATTATACATTTATATAGCTCCAACATATACCGCAGTGCTGTACAAAGAACACTGAGCCATTCTCATCAGTCTTTGCGCCAGAGGAGCTTACACTCTAATGTCCTACCATAATCACATGATACTATTATTATTATTATACATTTATATAGCTCTGACATATACTGCAGTGCTGTACAGAGAACACTGAGCCAGTCATACCAGTCTCTGCACCAGAGAAGCTTACACTCTAATGTCCCCTCACAGTAGCACACTGTTAATTATTATATATTTATATAGCTCTAACATATACCACAGTGCTGTACAGAGAACACTGAGCCAGTCACATCAGTCTCTGCACCAGACATGTGACCAGTGACCCCGGGCAGGAAGTATACGGTTGGTAGGTGAGGTGACACTCTGATAACTGTGCCAATTAGACAGATGTCAGGAGGAGCTAATCTCTCCTCCATATTCTGGTTTAATCTCCATCTGGCGGGGGGGGGGGGGGGGGGGCACAGGAGGAGGGGAGGGTGTTAATCTCTTTTAAACGTATTAATTCTTGCAAATAACACAGATTACAGGATGGGAGGAGGCTGTTCGCCTTGAGCGGTGTGACCTAATGTGGTTAACCCTTACGCAGTCCAAGAGTCTGGGTTCAATAGCTGAATTAACCCATTAAAGAGGACCTGTCCTTTCTTTGGCAATAGCATTTGGAATTTTGGGTTTCTCTAGCGGTCAGGGCCGTCTTTTCGCATGGGCACGCTGGGCAGTTGCCCGGGGGCCCCACTTGCCTGGGGGGCCCCACCTGCCCAGCCATCCCAGCCAGGGGAAATTTCCCAGTAGGCTGCCTGCCCTGGGGCCGCTTTGAGTTGCGGCTGCAGCACTCTGCTCTCTCCCTCTCTCCTCCCCCTCCTGTGTATCACGGAGCTGGCTGGGCCTGTGTTCGGCGGCCATGCTGTAACAAGGTCCCGTCCCCCTAGACCGGCTCATGAAATAGTAGATTGAATCAGTGTTCCGCCTATCACACGAGCCGGTCTAGGGGGGCGGGACCTTGTTACAGCGTGGCCGTCGAACACAGACCCAGCCAGCTCTGTGATACACAGGAGAAGATGCCCGCTGTGTGTGTGTTACCAAGGCGATGGTGAGTCTGTATTAATTGGCACAGTGATGCTGCATTCATGGGCACAGTGAGGGTGCAATTGTGGGCACAGTGAGACTGCATTCATGGGCACAGTGAGGCTGTAATGGTGGGCACAGTGAGGGTGGAATGGTGGGCACAGTGAGGCTGTAATGGTGGGCACAGTGAGGGTGGAATGGTGGGCACAGTGAGGGTGGAATTGTGGGCACAGTGAGACTGCATTCATGGGCACAGTGAGGCTGTAATGGTGGGCACAGTGAGGGTGGAATGGTGGGCACAGTGAGGCTGTAATGGTGGGCACAGTGAGGGTGGAATGGTGGGCACAGTGAGGGTGGAATGGTGGGCACAGTGAGACTGCATTCATGGGCACAGTGAGGCTGTAATGGTGGGCACAGTGAGGGTGCAATTGTGGGCACAGTGAGACTGCATTAATGGGCACAGTGAGGGTGCAATTGTGGGCACAGTGAGGCTGCATTCATGGCACAGTGAGGCTGTAATGGTGGGCACAGTGAGGGTGGAATGGTGGGCACAGTGAGGCTGCAATGGTGGACAGAGTGAGGCTGCATTCATGGGCACAGTGAGGCTGCAATGGTGGGTACAGTGAGGCTGCATTTGATGGGCACAGTAAAGCTGCATTTGATGGGCAATCGTGCGTGATTGTGTAATCAGGGCCTCAGTACAGTGTATTGCCCGGGGCCTATAATGCTCTTAAGATGGCACTGCTAGCTGTGCTGGGAACTCAGCCTGCTCTCCTCCAATGATCAGACTTGTCACGCCCCCCCCCCCCGCTGCGCAGCCATTCACTGGGAAGATCAGTGTGCTGTTGCTTCTCCTCCCTTTTATGCAGCTGAGAACAGAGAATGTGATCACTTATAAAAAAAAGGGAAAAAAGGTATTCATAATGTCTTTTTATATCTATACACAAATGTTTTGCCTATCATTTCTATTTTAAACGGAATGGGTTGTTTTACAAGGTGATTGTTTACAATCACTTTAATTTTAATATCACTTTAAGTGCCATTGTTAGGGAGATTCACCCTCTCTATTTGTCCTGTTTATTTCTATCACTGAGAGTAAAAATTAAAGAAAACCCCAAATGTTGGGTTGTCGCTAGAACAGGGATGGAAGGGAAATCTTCCAATGCAGTGCTTTCACTGCTTGCTATGCTCTAATCTGGCCACAAGGTGGCACAATGCCTCCTGTGATGGAGGTGCTGCTGCTGCTGCTGTGAGCGCAAGCGTTGTGTCGCAGTGTGAGGATGGAGATTAATGTGATGTCAACAAGCGCAGAGGCCAGAAAATATCATCCAAACAACTAACAGCGGAGGACCTGCTGCAGGCGATAAGAGGCCTGGAGCAGCGGGACGCCATTAAAATATGCAGTGCACACACAAATATATCCCATTCATGGGGAATCTGTATATATGTATATATATATATATATATATATATATATATATATATATATATATATATTAATTAAAAAAAAAGAAGAATGAAGAAATATGTGGCCTCAATCATTGCTTTAGCAAATTGGAGCATGCCTTGGGGTTTTTTTTTTGCCTTCCTCTGGAACATCTGTGGGTATAGGATTGTGTATATAGGATTGTATTTTTTTTGTTTTTTTGTTTGAACTAGATGGACTTGTGTCTTTTTTAAACCTGACTAACTATGTACAGTAACTATTAAATGGAGGGGCCAGCAAGACTGATTTTTTTAAAATTCTCCTTTGCACCACATAATCATCCAGCATGTTTTTGCTGGATATGAGTATTTTTCTAAACATTTTTTTTTTTTTTTTTAATAAACAGGTGTCTTTTTTTAAAAATAAATAAATGGGATTGTATTTTTTATTTTTTTTGGGTTGAAATTGATGGACTTTTTTCAACCTGACTAAGTATGTAACTATTAAATGGGAGGGCCAGCAAGACTTCTGATTTTTTATTTTTTATTTTTTTATTCTCCTTTGGACCACATAATCCTCCAGCATGTTTTTGCTGGATATGAGTATTTTTCTAAACATTTTTTTTTTTAAATAAACAGGTATATTTTTGTTAAAATAAATAAAAATAAATAATTGTACACAGATATCAGACATAACTTTCTGACCCCCGGGGCAAAGTGACTGAGAATGGGATAAGTGTGGGGCTGGCGGGGGGCCTGGGGGGAGGCGGGTGAGTGATGGGGGGGGGCGCCGATCAAGTGAGGGTGGGGGGATGGTCCGAGGGTGGGCTGGCTAGTTGGGGAGGCCCCCCACAAGAAAAATTCTCACTACAGCACTGCACATTTTATATGATTAGCATTTATAGTACTGAGTATATTGCATGTTTTTGCTAGCAGCTGTGCACATTTTTTTTTTGGTATAGAGCTTACTTTCACCCCCTTTTTTTGCGTTTGAATATTGCAGTTTTTTTTTCTATAAATACCTTTTTATTTTTATTTTATTATTCCCACCACTTCCTGTTCAGTCCGCCTAGGTGATCTGCGTCATAAAGGATGTCCCGTTGACTCCTCGGATATCGGTATCATCGATCCAAGGAGTCAACGGGCATCCCAAAATTTTGCAGAAAAAATTTTCAGGTGTACCAAGACACCCCCTACATGTGTCCCCAACTCACCAAATCACAATGACGCCCAGCTTTTCAGTCTGGGAGTCAATAGAGGCTTGTAGCGATATCCGCAGAATGTTGCAGGATGGATGAGTTGATAAAACGATCCTTCAACGTTAATACTCAGCCATACAAAAACAGGTACCCCAAAAAGGAAGAAAAAGGGGGGGGCCTGTGGGAGGGCGAAATGCATTGACGCGACGCACTTCTGGTTCCGACGTCATTTCCGGTCTCGTGGGAATGCTAATAACGGTGTTTGCTGCATCCTCTGATTATTTCAATGCCTGATTTTAACTTACTTTTGTAAGTATAACCTTTTATGCGCACTAAATTTTCAATCTAAGCATACTTCACTATTGGTCCCCCCTTTTTCTACCTTGTTGGGTACCTGTTTTTGTATGGCTGAGTATTAACGTTGAAGGATCGTTTATCATCTCATCAGTGAACCTACCATCCTGCAACATTCTGCGGATATCGCTACAAGCCTCTATTGACTCCCAGACTAAAAAGCTGGGTGTCATTGTGATTTGGTGAGTGGGGACACATGTGGGGGGTGTCTTGGTAGACCTGAAAATTTTTCTGCAACATTTTCTCTGCACTTTCCGCACACCAGATGTGAAGCATTCCCTGCATTTTTACACATTATTTGCGAAGCACCTTCGCAGTTTCGTATGGACTTTATGGTTTTGTTATCACCTATTATGGGTTTTTGGTTTGTGAGCGCTGTATTTATATATTTTATCACTATGTCCAAGTGTCTGGCACTTTGTGTATAGCAGCTTCATTCATTCATTTTTTTTATCACCCATTTTTTCCCACACCATCAGCGCGAGTTTATATATTTAGATTATATATTTTCCTATCCCCAAATTTTGCCAGGTACAGGAGAGCCCAACAGTAAAAGATTGGGTAAGAGAGTTGAATGTGTGTACAATATGGAAGGGCTGAACTACAGTGGAGAAGATAAAGGGGGAAAATTTGTAGAAATATGGACCGGGTGGCTTAAATTTAAGAACGTATACTAAAATGATGGGAATATAGAGAGGTGAAAGAGTATCTCTCCTTGACCGAGGTGAGAAGGGAAAGAGAAAAGAAGGTGGTTGGAAAGGAAGCAATATGATATATATATAGATATAGATATACTGTATATAAAGATATAGATATATATACTGTAGATATCTATATCTATATATATCTATATATATTCTATGTATAGAGGGGATAAGGGATGAATATGGGGGGGGGGGAGAATATTGAAATGTTATATGAAAATGATTGTTAAAATTTTGTGTTTATTTTTTAAATTTGTATTTGGAAAGTTAATAAAAATATCACTTAAAAAATATATAACGGGACTAAAGAGATGTGTTTTTTGTTTTTTTGTGACACAAGAACACTTCCAGGATAGGTGAACGGAGCTTCTGTAACTTTCAAGAGACATCTAATGCCCCGTACACACGGTCGGATTTTCCGATGGAAAATGTCCGATCGGAGCGTGTTGTCGGAAATTCCGACCGTGTGTGGGCTCCATCGGACATTTTCCATCGGATTTTCCGACACACAAAGTTGGAGAGCAGGAGATAAAATTTTCCGACAACAAAATCCGTTGTCGGAAATTCCGATCGTGTGTACACAAATCCGACGGACAAAGTGCCACGCATTCTCAGAATAAATAAAGAGATGAAAGCTATTGGCCACTGCCCCGTTTATAGTCCCGACGTACGTGTTTTACGTCACCGCGTTTAAAATGATCAGATTTTCCGACAACTTTGTGTGACCGTGTGTATGCAAGACAAGTTTGAGCCAACATCCGTCAGAAAAAATCCTAGGATTTTGTTGTCGGAATGTCCGAACAAAGTCCGACCGTGTGTACGGGGCATAATGCTCATTGCACTTAAGCAAAACCACCTTTGCAATTAACCCCAATGCATCTAGCTAAATGCTTAGTAACTATAATGAGTTCAGGTCAGAGAGGCACACAGAAGGGACTTTTATGGCTAATAAAAGGTAGTGTTGTGTGGTAGCTGCTCCTAAAGGTTTAAAATGGAGTACAGGTCCACTTTTTATGTATCTCCCATCCACGCATAGGCGTTCGCAGCCTATGGCATTAGGGTGTGCCCCCTAAAGCGCAAGCACACACTACCGATTACTTATGATGTTCATTCAGAAAGGGAAAGGGTTAATAAATTACATTTTTACTGGCCCCTTCCTCTACTCATCCTAAAACATCCCGCAGCAACAGCCGGCGGGAGAGGTGGGAAGCTGGCAGTGCTGCGGGGGAAAGGAGGAGGAGACAGATCAGTAGGGGGAATCTGTTCTGCACAGGGTGATTTGGGTGTGCCTGGGCACACCTGGCACACCCTGTGCTCACGCCTATGCATCCACGTATTTGTATCTGAAAACACTACACAAGGTTTCCACTAAAGCAGTGATTGTCAACTTAAATGGGCCTCAAATTTGGCCCCTGACATCACCAAAGGGCAACGTATCAAGTTCAGTGTACGTAATGCTAGAGAGGACAGTCAGAAACGCAGACATACTAGAGGAATTGATTGTCGGAGACTGTGGCTATGCTACAGGTTTGGTTGGAGACTGGCGCCATGCTGCAGAAAACATTGAGACACTGGGGTCTTGTTACATCAGGCTAGTAGAGATCACTTCTTTAACCCCTTCACAGAGGAATATTCCTACTAACGCTGCTGGGGTCCAATGGGTGTGTACTAAGTACTATAGGACCACGTGTGGCCTTCAAGCCATAGGTTGGGCTCCAGGACCTTAAAATGTTCCGGTCATTTGCCATTCTAACCACAAAGTCAGCCATCTGGAAGAATAATTTCCGAGCAAATGAAATATAAATTCGCCATGAGTTTTGCTCAGGCTACATGTGTGTGAGTGACAGGTGCCCTTTAATACGGTTCATTCCTGTGTCGCACAATTAAACCCCGCACTCAGGCTGTGTTACACTATTATTCTCCAGGCTCCGAGCTGCTGCTTTACTTTCCCTGCACACACCTCTCCGGCTCAGAGTACATCAGATTATATGCATATTTAATGAGTCCTTATGTTCCTTGGCTTACAGGCAGCCTATGAGCCAGTCTGCTTCCCTGCCAGCTTCCCCCCCCCCTCCTTCCCCTCTGTGTCTAGCGCCAGGTCATACTTACTGGTCCTCAATGACATCTTTGCAGCTTGATGCCACTATGTACCCGGCCGTCGATGCCAAAACCGCTTGTATAGAGGACACCAGTCTGCAGGAAGAGAGAGAAAAGAACAATGAAAGGAGAGACCATTTCAGACTGTAGTATTGGAGGTTATAGGGTTAATGTTATTTTCAATATATTTGGTAGGATGGCGTCTGGTGCAGTTCACATTTTTTTTAGGTGCTGTTTTGTGTTGGGAAGACCTTAATCCCCCAGGGCAGGATCTGCGGCTGGCCGTGGGGATTAGATTAGTATGAGCCTCTCACATTTCTATCTGCCGTGATGGGTTACTGGCTGCACCTCATAGTTCCATACACTGTGCTATCAGATAAGGTTCATAGGGGCTGCCGATGGGATACCATTTACATCACCAAGAATGCCGCCTATCCATTCAATAGAGACCAGTGACATCACTGAGAATGCAGCCTATCCATTTACTAGAGACCAGTGACATCACTGAGAATGCAGCCTATCCATTACTAGAGAGCGGTGACATCACAGAGAATGCAGCCTATCCATTACTAGAGACCAGTGACATCACTGAGAATGCAGCCTATCCATTTACTAGAGACCGGTGACATCACTGAGAATGCAGCCTATCCATTACTAGAGAGCAGTGACATCACAGAGAATGCAGCCTATCCATTCACTAGAGACCAGTGACATCACAGAGAATGCAGCCTATCCATTACTAGAGAGCAGTGACATCACTGAGAATGCAGCCTATCCATTCACTAGAGACCGGTGACATCACTGAGAATGCAGCCTATCCATTACTAGAGAGCGGTGACATCACAGAGAATGCAGCCTATCCATTACTAGAGAGCGGTGACATCACTGAGAATGCAGCCTATCTATTCACTAGAGACCGGTGACATCACTGAGAATGCAGCCTATCCAATACTAGAGAGCGGTGACATCACAGAGAATGCAGCCTATCCATTACTAGAGAGCGGTGACATCACAGAGAATGCAGGCTATCCATTCACTAGAGACCAGTGACATCACTGAGAATGCGGCCTATCCATTCACAAGAGACCGGTGACATCACTGAGAATGCAGCCTATCCATTTACTAGAGACCGGTGACATCACTGAGAATGCAGCCTATCCATTTACTAGAGAAAAGTGACATCACTGAGAATGCAGCCTATCCATTCACTAGAGACCAGTGACATCACTGAGAAAGCAGCCTATACTATACTACAGACCACAGACATCACTGAGAATGCAGCCTATCTGTCTATCCCTTCACTTCCTTTCGGGTAAAATGTTGTTACCAGGACAGGAAACAAAGGTAAATCTCTCTAATGGTGCCCCCGGATAGCAGTGCAAGCCTGAAAGGGGTTCTAATTCTTCCCTACTCTATCCAAAACTAAAGGAAAAGTTTCAGCTGAACATACACTTTAATGCAGATGCTGAGCAGAAGTCTCCGTGTAACACATTTTGTTACTATCTAATTTATTGCGGTTAACGGTATTACAGGGGAACAGCGCTAAAACTTAACTGCGTAATAAAAATGTGACTTCTAACAGATGTGTTATAAAAAAACAACAGTCCGTAGTGTCTCATTACCCAGAATGCCTCAGCAAAGACTGGCATCTCACATCGCTTCCACGCACAAAGTACTTGCGTTATTTCAGAAGGCATTGCTGGGTCACGTGGATTTTATGAGCTCTTCTGTGGTTAGAGATTCATCAGCATTTTGTCTTTAATTAAAGAACCGCACCTCTAGTACACCCATGTCCTCGATCCACCCCAACACTTTCTCATGACCTCCTTTACAAAGTACACCCAGATCCTTTACAGACAACTCCATCCCGGGCTAGACCCCAACTACTGAGCACCTGAGGGCCTCTGGCTTGTCCATGTCCCTCACCTGATCAATAGTAGTGGTAGTTAGAGTTGCCACCTCATCCCTTTAAACCCAATCACATATGAATTACACAGGTTCTGAGGCTAATTAAATGCAGATAAGGCACCAAATCAGTTTAATTACCACCTTAATCAGCCACAGAACCTGTGTAATTCATATGTGTTCGGGTTTAAAGGGATGAGGTGGCAACCATAGTGGTAGTGTCAAGGTTATCTCTCTCTCGTTAAGTGCTTTTTACTCTATTATGAACCCTGCCAAAAGCCCACCATACACGTTACCATGTTATACTTACCAACATGATACGGCTGAATCCTGGGGCAATGTTAACCCTGCCCATGGCCTGCATTTCCTCTGCCCGCTTTCCAGGTGGGTGTGTCCAAATCGGGACCACTTATGGGTGGCCTTGCCTCTAAATATGTGTGGACCGCCAATCACGTAAACTTTGCAAGTTGGTCCCGCTCAGACCCCCACCGGTAAATGTCCCTCATAATTGGCACAGCAGGTGTGCAGATCCAGAAACTCAGCACAGGGATGGTGAGACCCATCGTGAAAGGCGCCGTGCGAGAGGAGACCCAGGAACTCAGCACAGGGGTGGTGGGAACCCCTCATAATGGGTACATCAGATGTGTAGACCCAGGAACTCAGCACAGGGCTGGTGGAAACCTCTCATAATGGGCACAGAAGGTGTACAGCCCCAGAACTCAGCACAGGGATGGTGGAAACCCCTCATAATGGGCACAGAAGGTGTACAGACCCAGGAACTCAGCACAGGGCTAGTGGGAACCCCTCATAATGGGTACAGCAGATGTGTAGACCCAGGAACTCAGCACAGGGATGGTGGGAACCCCTCATAATGGGCACAGAAGGTGTACAGACCCAGGAACTCAGCACAGGGATGGTGGAAACCTCTCATAATGGGCACAGAAGGTGTACAGACCCAGGAACTCAGCACAGGGATGGTGGGAACCCCTCATAATGGGCACAGAAGGTGTACAGACCCAGAACTCAGCACAGGGATGGTGGGAACCCCTCATAATGGGCACAGAAGGTGTACAGACCCAGGAACTCAGCACAGGGCTGGTGGGAACCCCTCATAATGGGTACAGCAGATGTGTAGACCCAGGAACTCAGCACAGGGATGGTGGGAACCCCTCATAATGGGCACAGAAGGTGTACAGACCCAGGAACTCAGCACAGGGATGGTGGAAACCTCTCATAATGGGCACAGAAGGTGTACAGACCCAGGAACTCAGCACAGGGATGGTGGGAACCCCTCATAATGGGCACAGCAGGTGTACAGACCCAGGAATCTCACCAACAGAGTCCCCAAGAAATAGAAAAACTACCAGTTGGTTAAATCTCCACAATCTAGTATATACTGAAATGTCATTTTTAGGTGGACTGACCCTTTAAACTCATCCTTACTGATGTTTGGCATCCATAGGGCAGTTATTATGAGCTATTGGATGCAGAAAACTACTTGAGCACAGCTAGTAAAATTCTCTTCTGAGGAATATAGTCATATTGATTTGGACACAAATAACCACAGTCAGCGGATTTGACAGGGAAAAATAAATTGCGATTAATGTTCAGTTTCTGAGGTCGGGCGGACTGCGTGGCCCCTGCAGGTCGAGTTTCAGTAACGGTGACTCTTGCGGCTCCTGTTTGCTATTTATAAAAAAAAAAACACTTAGCTGTGCTTTTAGCTTTCCTGTCACAACTGAGAGCAATCGGGGGTGACGCATGTCTCCTGCAGCAGGTTGACTCCCAGAGCCTGCTGTAGAGATTTGGATTGCTGCAGCACTGAAAATGTAATGCTGACGTTGAATTTGTTTAACATTTGCCTTTCCCGGTACCCCACTTCTCCCCTCATCAACATTCTAATTACATTTTTAAACACAGACATAATTTTAGACAAAGTGATGTCATCACTGTGCCTCTGTGCTTCTCTATGCCAGGCAAGCAGATGGGAGGAGTCAGCAGGGTGCTGTACAGAGCTTCACAGCACCCGGCCTCAGTACTCCTCCCAAGAGCTCTCAGCTCTAATGCAAGTAGTAGGCTGGATCTTGGGAGGATTGATGCAAATATCATCCTGCTTTGATTGGTGGATATCAGTCTGGAGGAGTGGGCTGTGTTTGCATCACCCCAGGAAACTCCCACATGTGATGCTGAGACTCCAAGACTGAAATAACTGAAATCTAATGAATGAAAGGGAAGGGCCAGGGACAGTCGGGATGGGGAGGTAAGAGCTAAATCGGGGTCTCCAAACTTTCTAAACAAAGGGCCAGTTTACTGTCCTTCAGACTTTAGGGGGGCCGGACTGTGGCTAGCGGGAGTAGAAAAGGTCCCGATGTCAGTGGTAATAAACCATGCCCATTCTTTGGTGTCATTGTGAGGAATTATGTCCCATCATTGGTGTCAATGGGTCTGATTGTTGGTGTCATTGTGAAGAATTGTGCCCCCTTGTTGGTGTCATTGTTAGGAATTATGTCCCATCATTGGTGTCATTGGGCCTGATTGTTGGTGTCATTATGAGGAATTTTGACTCATCATCAGTGTCAATAGGCCTGATTGTTGGTGTCATTGTATGGAATTGTGCCCCATTGTTGGTGTCATTGTGAGGAATTATGTCCCATCATTTGTGTCAATGGGTCTGATTGTTGTGTCATTGTGAGGAATTGTGCCCCATCATCAGTGTCATTGGGCCAGATTGTTGGTGTCATTGTGAGGAATTATGTCCCATCATTGGTGTCAATGGGCCTGATTGTTGGTGTCATTGTGAGGAATTGTGTCCTATCATTGGTGTCAATGGGCCTGATTTTTGGTGTCATTGTGAGGAACTGTGCCCCCTTGTTGGCGTCAATGTTAGGAATTATGTCCCACCATTGGTGTCAATGGGCCTGATTGTTGGTGTCATTGTGAGGAATTGTGCCCCCTTGTTGGCGTCAATGTTAGGAATTATGTCCCACCATTGGTGTCAATGGGCCTGATTTTTGGTGTCATTGTGAGGAATTGTTTCCCATCGTTGGGGTCATTGGGCCTGATTGTTGGTGTCATTGTGAGGAATTGTTTCCCATCGTTGGGGTCATTGGGCCTGATTGTTGGTGTCATTGCGAGGAATTGTTTCCCATCATTGGTGTCAATGGGTCTGATTGTTGGTGTCATTTTGAGGAATTGTGCCCCATCATTGATGTCAATGGGCCTGATTGTTGGTGTCATTGCGAGGAATTGTTTCCCATCATTGGTGTCAATGGGTCTGATTGTTGGTGTCATTTTGAGGAATTGTGCCCCATCATTGGTGTCAGTGGGCCTGATTGTTGGTGTCATTGCGAGGAATTGTTTCCCATCATTGGTGTCAATGGGTCTGATTGTTGGTGTCATTGTGAGGAATTGTTTCCCATCATTGGTGTCAATGGGTCTGATTGTTGGTGTCATTGTGAGGAATTGTTTCCCATCATTGGTGTCAATGGGCCTGATTGTTGGTGTCATTGTGAGGAATTGTTTCCCATCATCGGTGTCAATGGGTCTGATTGTTGGTGTCATTTTGAGGAATTGTGCCCCATCATTGGTGTCAATGGGCCTGATTGTTGGTGTCATTGCGAGGAATTGTTTCCCATCATTGGTGTCAATGGGTCTGATTGTTGGTGTCATTATGAGGAATTGTTTCCCATCATTGGTGTCAATGGGTCTGATTGTTGGTGTCATTATGAGGAATTGTTTCCCATCATTGGTGTCAATGGGTCTGATTGTTGGTGTCATTGTGAGGAATTGTGCCCTACTGTTAGTAACAGTGAGAGGAAAAGTGCCCCAAGATAAAAGCAATTTAAGGGCCGCAGCTGAGACCACTGGGATAGATGATGCTCCAGTTTACACCTTGTGCAGCTGTGGGGGGGGGGGGGGCAGGTCACCAGTTTTGAGCTGAATAAATATTGTTGTAGGAGATGAATGTATTGTGGGTTTGGTGCGGCTACATTTATTGTATCTGAAAAAACCTCCTTTATCACATCCCACCCCTAACCTAACCCCTGAACTTATCCATAGCATTAAACCTCACATTCAGCCAAAATATTTTTTTATTTTTATTTTGGAGCGAGCGAGAAAAGAGAGCCACCGCCTATTCTGTATTGCTGTTTTTATACGCATTGGATTGATTTCCTGTCCGGACAGAAAAGGACACAAAATCTCTCCAACAAGGAAAAAAAACAAAAAGCAAAACATATGACAGCAATAATGCAGCAAAGAGCGGAAACATGACCAAGTGTAGCGGGTTGGGTTGTAAACAATGTAACAAAAACAATGCATTGAAAAAACAGCGTCAATTCATCCTGAAGTACAATAAGATAACCCAATTATGTTCACATAAAATACATTCATATTTTCAGGTTGGGCAGAGGAGAAAAGAGAAAAGGGGAGATGAGCAGAGATGAGATGAGCAGAGATGAGCAGAGGAGGAAAGAGAGGAGAGAAGAGGATGAGCAGAAGAAAAAAGAGAGGAGGTTGAGAAAAGAAGGGAGAGGAGAGAAGAGGTTGAGCAGAGGAGCAAAGAGAGGAGAGAAGAGGATGAGCAGAAGAAAAAAGAGAGGAGGTTGAGAAAAGAAGGGAGAGGAGAGAAGAGGTTGAGCAGAGGAGCAAAGAGAGGAGAGAAGAGGTTGAGCAGATCAGAAAAGAGAGAAGAGCAGGGACTGAGCAGAAGAGATAGGAGAGGAGAGAAAAGGTTGACCGAAGGAGAAAGGAGGAGAAAAAAGGTTGAGCAGAGGGGAAAAGAGAAGATAGGAGAGAAGAGGTTGAGAAGAGAAGGGAGAGGAGAGAAAAGGTTGAGCAGAGGAGAAAACAAAGAAGAGCAGACAATAAAAGAGAGGAGAGATAAGGTTGAGCAGAGGAGAGAAGAGAAAAGAGAGAAGAGCAGAGACTGAGCAGAGAAAAAAGAGAGGAGAGAAGAGGTTGAGCAGAGGAGGAAAGAGAGGAGAGAAGAGGTTGAGCAGAGGAGAAAAGAGGAGAGAAGATGTTGAGCAGAGGAGGAAAGAGAGGAGAGAAGAGGTTGAGCAGAGGAGGAAAGAGAGGAGAGAAGAGGTTGAACAGAGGAGAAAAGAGGAGAGAAGAGGTTGAGCAGAGGAGAAAAGAGAGGAGAGAAGAGGTTGAGCAGAGGAGAAAAGAGAGGAGAGAAGAGGTTGAGCAGAGGAGGAAAGAGAGGAGAGAAGAGGTTAAACAGAGGAGAAAAGAGGAGAGAAGAGGTTGAGAAGAGGAGAAAAGAGATGAGAGAAGAGGTTGAGCAGAGGAGAAAAGTGAGGAGAGAAGAGGTTGAGCAGAGGCGAAAAGAGGAGAGAAGAGGTTGAGCAGAGGAGAAAAGTGGAGAGAAGAGGTTGAGCAGAGGAGAAAAGAGGAGAGAAGGGGTTGAGCAGAGGACAAAAGAGGAGAGAAGAGGTTGAGCAGAGGAGAAAAGAGGAGAGAAGGGGTTGAGCAGAGGAGAGAAGAGAAGATAAAAGAGAGAAGAGCAGAGACTCAGCAGAGGAGAAAAGAGAGGAGAGAAGAGGTTGAGAAGAGAAGGAAGAGGAGAGAAGAGGTTAAGCAGAGAAGAGAAGGGAGAGGAGAGGTTAAGCAGAGGAGAGAAGAGAAAAGAGAGGAGGGTAGAGGTTGAGGAGAGGAGAAGAGAGGAAAGGGAGAGCAAAGGAGAGGAAAGGGAGAGCAAAGGAGAGGAGTTGAGAAGAAAAGAAAGGCAAAGGAAATTAAAAGAAAGAAAAAGAAGAGGAGGTGGAGGAGAAGGAGAAGAGAAAGAGGAAGATGATGAGGAGGTGAAGAAGGAGAAGAGGAAAGGAAGAGGAAGAAGAGAGGAGATGAAGAGGGAGAAGAGGAGAGAGAAGAAAAGGCTGAGCAGAGGCAAAGGAAAGGCAGAGGAGAGGAGGGGGGAAAAAAAAGGCTAACAAAGATGAGAAGAAAGAAAAGGCAGGCTGACTGGAGAGAAGGTGGGAAAGGAGAAGAAGAGGAAGAAATAGAGAGAAAAGAAAAGGATGAGCAGAGGTAAAGAGAGGCAAAGGGAAGGAGAGTTTGAGAAGAGGCAGAGGAGAGGAAAGGAGAGGAGGGAAAAGAAAAGGCTAAGTAGATGAGAGGAAAGAAAAGGCAGGCCGAGGTGAAGAAAGGAGAGGAGAAGAAGAGGAAGAAATGGAAAGAAAAGAAAAGGGTGAGCAGAGGAGAGGAGAGGAGAGGAAAGGAAAGCGGAGGAGGGAAAAGAAAAGGCTAACTAGATGAGAGGAGAAAAGAATGAGAAGAAGAATGGAGAAGAGGAGAGGAGAAAAGAGGAAAGGAAGGAAAGGGAGGAGAAGGGGAGAGGAGAAGCTCGGTGGAGGAGAGAAAGGGAGTGGCTGAGAAGAGAGGAGAGGCTGAGAATGGAGGAGAGATAAGGGAGGGTCATGTAGACATGTAGTCTATGTATATAGAACACCTAATATGTACAATGCAGGGCTGACTTTCACGTGAGAGTTTCTATGGTATTTATGAAAACGAACCTTTTTGCCTAATAAAGTTCATTTCACTTTGATCACTGTGAATTATGAATTGAATTGGTCCTTTATCTGATCATTTTCTGATCCTGTTTTGGAAATTAGAGGGAAATCTCTCTTTGAAATAAATGCTGCTGAGTGATTGGAATTTTTCATCTCATTCCTCATTGTTCCTCCAAGTTATCAGCAGCACTAATGTCGGGCACATTTATAATCACACCCGTGAGACGCAGGGATACCTTTTTTTAAATATCGGGTCGGTGAAAACTTGTTTGGCGGTTGGTCGGTTCTACCAGATTCTGGCCCCTCCCCCTCTCGCCTGACTTCTTCTGATCACTTTGTGTCATGAAATTTATTAATAAGGGAGAAGCTACTCCTCCTATTTAGTGCGCTGTGACAATTAGCACTTCAGCAAACAATTTCCCGGCGTTATCTCACCTTCCCATCGTGACTCACGCCTCGCGGGACATGACAGTCGGCTCACATATTGCCGGCGTGATTTTCCAAGTGCTGACTTAAAGGGGTTTCCCTCCCGGGAATGAGGTTTCCACAGACTGGTGAGAGGGTGGGTGGGGTCATCTTCCGGGGGGTGCGCAGGACTCTCTGACTTTCTGGTCATTGCTGTGATCTAGGTGGAGGGAGTTTGTAATATTCCCCCTATACCAGTAGAAACAAAATGCTCATCCGGTGTTAGAAAAGATAATGAAGTTTAGTGTAAGAGCGCCTTAAGCCTGGTATACACCATGAGATTATCGGATAAACGATCGTCCGTTTTTTGGGGGGGGTTTTTTGTGCATGCTGGTTTCATAAAGAAAATGAAGAGGTTACTAGAATTATGAAAATCCTCGCAACACAGAATAAAAATTCGGAAGTGATGTATTGTATATTCGGAGGAAAACTGTACCGATTTATACGGAAATCCTACCATCTGGTTTCATACGAGAAACTTTTTCGTGTTTGTTCATTTGGATAATTTCAGATAAATTGTCGTGATCGGTTCTTGAAAGCTGTGTACTAATGATCAGATTATCGTACGATCGTTTTGAAAGTGGTATTTTTTTGTACAATTTTCTGATCATGTGTATTAGCCATTAAATGCTTTTAGTGCTTTGGGTGAAGTCTCTGACAGTCTCCTGCACTAAGTCTGCAGTCTCTGACCCTCTCTTATTACATTTCTACAGTCCCTGGGCATCACTTGTATCATATCTAATGTCTCTGATCATCTCTTGTAGTATGTCTTCACTCTCTGGCAGTCTCCTTCACTATGTCTGTAGTCTCTGACAATCTCAAGTATCATGTCTGCAGTCTGTGACCATTTACTGAAATACAGCTTCTCACAAAAGTGAGTACACCCCTCACATTTTTGTAAATATTTTCTTCTATCTTTTCATGTGACAACACTGAAGAAATGACACTTTGCTACAATGTAAAGTAGTGAGTGTACAGCTTGTGTAACAGTGTAAATTTGCTGTCCCCTCAAAATAACTCAACACACAGCCATTAATGTCTAAACCGCTGGCAACAAAAGTGAGTACACCCCTAAGTGAAAATGTCCAGATTGGGCCCACAGTGTCAATATTTTGTGTGGCCACCATTATTTTCCAGCACTGCCTTAACCCTCTTGGGCATGGAGGTCACCGGAGCTTCACAGGTTGCCACTGGAGTCCTCTTCCATTCCTCCATGATGACATCACAGAGCTGGTGGATGTGAGAGACCTTGCGCTCCTCCACCTTCCATTTGAGGATGTCCCACAGATGCTCAATAGGGTTTAGGTCTGGAGAGATGCTTGGCCAGTCCATCACCTTTACTCTCAGCTTCCTTAGCAAGGCAGTGGTCTTCTTGGAGGTGTGTTTGGGGTCGTTATGTTGGAATACTGCCCTGCGGCCCAGTCTCTGAAGGGAGGGGATCATGCTCTGCTTCAGTATGTGACAGTACATGTTGGCATTCATGGTTCCCTCAATGAACTGTAGCTCCCCAGTGCCGGCAGCACTCATGCAGCCCCAGACCATGACACTCCCACTTGACTGTAGGCAAGACACACTTGTCTTTGTACTCCTCACCTGGTTGCTGCCACACACGCTTGACACCATCTGAACCAAATAAGTTTATCTTGGTCTCATCAGACCACAGGACATGGTTCCAGTAATCCACGTCCTTAGTCTGCTTGTCTTCAGCAAACTGTTTGCGGACTTTCTTGTGCATCATCTTTAGAAGAGGCTTCCTTCTGGGACGACAGCCATGCAGACCAATTTGATGCAGTGTGCGGCGTATGGTCTGAGCACTGACAGGCTGACCCCCCCCACCCCTTCAACCTCTGCAGCAATGCTGGCAGCACTCATACGTCTATTTCCTAAAGACAACCTCTGGATATGACGTTGAGCACGTGCACTCAACGTCTTTGGTCAACCATGGCGAGGCCTGTTCTGAGTGGAACCTGTCCTGTTAAACTGCTGCATGGTCTTGGCCACTGTGCTGTAGCTAAGTTTCAGGGTCTTGGCAATCTTCTTATAGCCTAGGCCATCTTTATGTAGGGCAAAAATAGTTTTTTTCAGATCCTCAGAGAGTTCTTTGCCATGAGGTGCCATGTTGAACTTCCAGTGACCAGTATGAGAGAGTGAGAGCGATAACACCAAATGTAACACACCTGCTCCCCATTCACACCTGAGACCTTGTAACACTAACGAGTCACATGACACCGGGGAGGGAAAATGGCTAATTGGGCCCAATGTGGACATTTTCACTTAGGGGTGTACTCCCTTTTGTTGCCAGCGGTTTAGACATTAATGGCTGTGTGTTGAGTTATTTTGAGGAGACAGCAAATTTACACTGTTATACAAGCTGTACACTCACTACTTTACATTGCAGCAAAGTGTCATTTCTTCAGTGTTGTCACATGAAAAGATTAATAAAAAAGAAAAGAAAAGAATAAAATATTTACAAAATAGTGAGGGGTGTACTCACTTTTGTGAGATACTGTATATCTGCAATCTCTGCCTCTCTAGTATGTCTGCACTCTCTAAATACCTTTTGCAACATGTCTGCGGTCTCTGACCATCCCCTCTAGTCTGCCTGCAGTCTCTGACCATCTCCTGTAGTATATCGGTAAGAAACTTACCATCTCCTGCAACATGCCTGAAATCTCTGACCATCTCTGGCAATAAGTCTGTGGTCCCTATCCACCCCCTATGGTATCTCTGCAGTCTCTGACAAGACAGTGGGGGGAAATAAGCATTTGATCCCCTGCAGATTTTGTAAGTTTGCCCACTTAGGCTCCATTCACACTAGCGCGTTTTTTGATGCATTTTGCATTTTGCAGAAATGCACGGGAATTTTTTAACATGGGTTCCTATGGAACATGTTCACATCAATGCCTTTTTATTTCTCTGCATTTTTGGAAAGGGTCGGGGACTTTTTTTCATGCAAAATGCAGCATTTTGCATGTGCACCGTTTTTGCAGCGTTTTTGCAGCGTTTTTGGTGCGTTTTTGATGCGTTTTTGCCAGGTTTTTTTTTTTTTTTAATTTTTTTTACATTTTTTTTTTAGACTGTGAAAAAAAACTGTAAAAAAAAAAAAAAAAAACACAAAACGCAAATCGCGGCAAAAACGCGGCAAAAACGCTGCAAAAACGCTGCTCAAAAACGTGGCAAGCATGAAAAAAAAACCTCCAAAAACGCCCAAAAGCAACATGCATAGGTGTGAATCGAGCCTAACAAAGAAATGGAGGGTCTATAATTTTTATCATAGGTGTATTTTAAATGATAGGCAGAATATCAACCATAAATCCAGAAAAAACACATAAAACAAAAGCTATAAATTAACCACTTCAATACAGGACATTTTCACCCCCTTCCTGCCCAGACCAATTTTCAGTTTTCAGCGCTGTCGCAAATTTGAATGACGATTGCGCTGTCATGCAACACTGTACCCAAATTAAATTTTTATAATTTTTTCCCCACAAATAGAGCTTTTTTTTGGTGGTATTTGATCATCTCTGCGGTTTTTATTTTTTGCGCTATAAACAAAAGAAGAGGGACAAGTTTAAAAAAAAACACAATATTTTTTACTTTTTGCTATAATAAATATCCCAATTTTTTTTTTTTAAATTTTCCTCAGTTTAGGCCGATATGTATTCTTCTACATATTTTATATTTTTGGTAAAAAAAACCCTGCAATAAGCGTATATTGATTGGTTTGCGCAAAAGTTATGGTGTCTACAAAATAGGGGATAGTTTTACGGCATTTTTATTATTATTTTTTTTTTACTAGTAATGGTGGCGATCTGCGATTTTTATCATGACTGCGACATTGCAGCGGACATATCGGACACTTTTGACACCATTTTGGGACCATTCAAATTTATACAGCGATCAGTGCTATACAAATGCCTCTCTCCTGAGATGTGTGCAAACCTGGTCACCAACTACAAGAAACGTCTTACCTCTTTGCTTGGCAACAAGGGTTTCTCCACCAAGTACATGTTTTGCTTGGGGATCAAATACTTATTTCACTCACTGAACTGCAACTCAATTCATAACATTTGTATCATGTGTTTATTCTGGATGTTTGGTTGATATTCTGTCTCTATCATTTAAAATACAAAAATGATAAAAAACATAGACCCTTCATTTCTTTGTATGTGGGCAAACTTACAAATTCTGCAGGGGATCAAATACTTATTTCCCCCACTGTATGTCTACAGCCACTGACCATCTCCTGTACTATGTCTGCAGTCTCTGACCATCTCCTGTATCATGTCTGCAGTCTCTGACCATCTCCTGTACTATGTCTGCAGTCTCTGACCATCTCCTGTATCATGTCTGCAGTCTCTGACCATCTCCTGTACTATGTCTGCAGTCTCTGACCATCTCCTGTATCATGTCTGCAGTCTCTGACCATCTCCTGTATCATGTCTGCAGTCTCTGATCATCTCTTGTATCATGTCTGCAGTCTCTGACCGTCTCCTGTATCATATCTGCAGTCTCTGACCATCTCCTGTAACATGTCTGCAGTCTCTGACCATCTCTTGTATCATGTCTGCAGTCTCTGACTATCTCTTGTATCATGTCTTCAGTCTCTGACCATCTCCTGTATAATGTCTGCAGTCTGTGACCATCTCCTGTATCATGTCTGCAGTCTGTGACCATCTCCTGTATCATGTCTGCAGTCTGTGACCATCTCCTGTATCATGTCTGCAGTCTCTGACCATCTCTTGTGTCATGTCTGCAGTCTCTGACCATCTCCTGTATGATGTCTGCAGTCTCTGACCATCTCTTGTATCATGTCTGCAGTCTCTGACTATCTCTTGTATCATGTCTTCAGTCTCTGACCATCTCCTGTATCATGTCTGCAGTCTCTGACCATCTCCTGTAACATGTCTGCAGTCTCTGACCATCTCCTGTATCATGTCTGCAGTCTCTGATCATCTCCTGTATCATGTCTTCAGGAGACTGTATCATGTCTGCAGTCTCTGACCATCTACTGTATTGTGTATGCAGTCTCTGGCAAACTCCTGTTATATGTCCACAGTCTTTGACCATCTCTTGTACTACGTCTGCCGTCTCTGACCATCTCTTGTACTACATCTGCAGTCTCTAACCATCTCATGTACCCTCTCTGCAGTCCCTGACCATCTCCTGTATCATGTCTCCAGTCTCTGAATATCTCCTGTATCATGTCTGCAGTCTCTGACCATCTACTGTATTTTGTCTGCAGTCTCTGACCATCTCCTGTATCATGTCTGCAGTCTCTGGCAATCTCCTGTTATGTGTCCACAGTCTCTGACCATCTCTTGTACTACGTCTGCAGTCTCTAACCATCTCATGTACCCTCTCTGCAGTCCCTGACCATCTCCTGTATCATATCTGCAGTCTCTGACCATCTCATGTACCCTCTCTGCAGTCTCTGACCATCTCCTGTATCATATCTGCAGTCTCTGACCGTCTCCTGTATCATATTTGCAATCTCTGACCATCTCCTAAATCATGTCTGCAGTCTTTGGCAAGCTCCTGTTATATGTCCACAGTCTCTGATCATCTCCTGTGCTGGCAGTCTCTGGGAGTTTTCTGCAGCATTATCTACACTGAATATTACCTGTGGCCCTTTGCTGATGTCAGGGGCCACACTTGAGGCCTCCTATGTCTAGTAAAGTGAAATTGGGAACAATAGTCCCAAACTTTGATCTGTTAGATTGGGTTTGGCAATTTTTAGATCAGGAAGGCCCTCGCGCCGTGTAGCCCAGAGTTTCTCACCCTGGGTTCCTTGGAAAGAGTTCTGAGAGAAAGTCCCCAGGGGTTGCGGCACGATTCAATGTTGCGGCGGATATATATCCACCCCACGGGGTTTTCAATGAATGGCTGGTACTGCCCAGGGCGCTTTGATACCCATTGCTACTCGATGATACCCAAGGCTTCCCCTATGGTTCTGGCTGCTGACGTCATTGAAGAAAGAGGTGTATGATGAGAGGAGAGGTGAGCACAGTCAGCAGAATGGGACGGAGTAGCAAGAATTCCCAATACTGTTCTCTGTACTGTAATGTATACTGTATGCAGTGCTGTCAGATGGCAAAGATCAGGAGGATTCAGCTTTTACCAACTTGCTTTCTAACAATTTACTAAAACCATAACTTGGTATCCACGTAATGAACAAATGCCTTAAATTTTAATGAGCATGCATTTGCTGCTATGCCATCAGATGGCAAAAAATCAAGATAACCACAAATGTATATATGGGCTGTTAAGTATATACTTGTAGTGCTACCCACCCAGGAGCCACTCTCAGGCCTTAAAGTGGTAGTAAACAGTGGCGACCCGTCCATTAGGGGTGCGCGGGCGCCTCCCCCTCTCTCCTCGCCGCCCCCTATATGCAATGGATAGATTCATGCATAGCAATAATAAGGCTGACCTGTAGGTACAGAGAATATCTCAACTTGCACTGTTTAGGAGATATTCACACTGCGTGCAGCCAGTGATGTCACTGGCATACCGTGCCATACCTTCAGAGCTCTGGGCCACAGCTGTGACGTCATCGCGGTTCAGCCAATCAGACGGCCGGAGCACGTGAACCCGTAAGGAAGAGCACGTGAAGATGGAAGCTTTGTCAGTGGTGACAGCGTGCCGCTGGAAGGCTTTGTTCTAAGGTAAGCATTTCATAATGTGCTAGTATGTGATGCATACTAGCACATTATGCCTTTGTCTTGCAGGGAATTTTTTTCTTCTTTTAGGCTCGATTCACACCTATGCATGTTGCTTTTGAGCGTTTTTGGAGGTTTTTTTTTCATGTTTGCCACGTTTTTGAGCAGCGTTTTTGTAGCGTTTTTTCACAGCGTTTTTGCAGCGTTTTTGCCACGTTTTGCGGTTTTTTTTACAGTTTTTTTTGACTGTATACAGTCAAAAAAAAAAAACGGCAAAAACGCATCAAAAACGCTGTAAAAACACTGCAAAAACGCTGCACTTGCATGCAAAACGCTGCATTTTGCATGAAAAAAAGTCCCTAAGAGCCCTTGCACACTGGGGCGGGGGCGGCGTCGGCGGTAAAACGCCGCTATTATTAGCGGCGTTTTACCGTCGGTATTCGGCCGCTAGCGGGGCGGTTTTACCCCCCGCTAGCGGCCGAGAAAGGGTTAAATACCACCGCAAAGCGCCTCTGCAGAGGCGCTTTGCCGGCGGTATAGCCGCGCCGTCCCATTGATTTCAATGGGCAGGAGCGGTAAAGGAGCGGTATACACTCCGCTCCTTCACCGCTCCGAAGATGCTGCTGGCAGGACTTTTTTTACCGTCCTGCCAGCGCACTGCTCCAGTGTGAAAGCCCTCGGGGCTTTCACACTGGATACACAGCAGCGGCACTTTCGGGTCGGTTTGCAGGCGCTATTATTAGCGCAATATCGCCTGCAAACCGCCCCAGTGTGCAAGGGCTCTGACCCTTTCCAAAAATGCAGAGATACAAAAAGGCATTGATGTGAACATGTTCCATAGGAACCCATGTTAAAAAATTCCCATGCATTTCTGCAAAATGCATCAAAAAACGTGCTAGTGTGAATGGAGCCTAAAAGGCTGTGGTTTACTATCGCTTTAAGCTCCGGTCCTCGCTGGTCTGATCTCCCGCAGAGATGTGGGCACAAAGGCTTAAGGACTCCCACGCAGCAAGAGAACATGTTGTCCCTGAAGTCTTTTGGAGCAGACCAGTAAAAGCTATTCCACCCCCCCCCCCCTTCTGCCTCAGCGTCCTCTGGGAACTGTAGTGTCAGGGTCCATGAGTCCCATTCTATGGTTGATGTTCTGGACTTCAATTCCCATGATCATCAGTGTTCTGCATAGAAGTCCATAGGCTTTTCTGGCTTTAGCACTCCCCCTGCTGACTGGAGGGGATAGTGCAATACAACATCCAGCACCGCAGTATAAAGTGAAAGTAAAAAATGACTGAAAAAGGAGGACAATGTCTCCTTCTCCATGTTTCTGTAATCCATCACCTGGCTACATACTGCACAGCTCCCAACATTTTGAGATGGGAATGAGGGACACCTGCTAACAAATGTATGTAGGCATAAGACACGCCCCCTGCCACACCCCCTTAAAGGAGAATTAACAAAAAAAAAAAAGGTTAATTAAATCCACAAAGACTTATTTTTTACTACTACTATTCCTTTATATTGGCCTTTAAAATATACAAATGCAGCAATTTAGAAATTGAATGAAAGGTTTGGCGCTTGGAAACACTTTTTGAAAGATAAAAAGTGCATTTTATATACAACTATATAGATCAGACCAAAATGAGGGACAAATGAGGAGGAATGAGGGACAGAGGGACATTGCTCCAAATCAGGGACAGTTCCTCCAAATCAGGGACAGTTGGGAGCTATGCATACTGTATGTGTATAAACTTTATATACAGTATATGTATATATGGCAGCCCATATATATACAACAGCTCGCCGATCACACTATACGTTCGTGAACTGTAGATCTGGTAATTCATATAGGGGATCTCAAAACTTTTTGCCAAGGGTCCTCCAAAGTAAAAAAAAGTTGAGAAATCCAGTGTAGCCATTGGTTAAGGAGATTGTACAACCAGATTGGCCCATTCCTGGCCAGCTTGAGAAAAGGTTGAAGAAAGATGACTTGCACAAAAGTTCCTTCATAGAAACACATTACAAATACACTCGCTGGCCACTTTATTAGGTACACCTGTTCAATTGCTTGGTAACACAAATTGCTGATCAGCCAATCACATGGCAGCTACTTAATGCATTTAAGCATCTAGACGCGGTGAAGACGACTTGCTGAAGTTCAAACTCGAGCATCAGAATGGGAAAGAAAGGGGATTTAAGTGACTTTGAACGTGGTGTGGTTGTTGGTGCCAGGCGGGCTGGTCTGATTATTTCAAAAACTTCTGATCTAAACTGGGAAAACTGGGGTTATCACACACAATCATCTCTAGGGTTTACAGAGAATGGCTGGAAACAGAGAAAATATCCAGTGAGCGGCAGTTGTGTGAAGGAAAATGCCTTGTTGATGTCAGAGGAGAATGAGCAGACTGGTTCCAGATGATAGAAAGGCAACAGTAACTCAAATACCCCACTTGTTACACCCAAGGTATGCAGAATACCATCTCTGAATGCACAACACATCGAACCTTGAAGCTGATGGGCTACAGCAGCAGAAGACCACACCGGGTGCCACTCCTGTCAGCTAAGAACAGGAAACTGAGGCTACAATTCACACAGATCACCAAAATTGGACAAAACAAGATTGGAAAAACGTTGCCTGGTCTGATGAGTCTCTTTCAGCTCCGATATTCAGATGGTGGGGTCAGAATTTGGTGTAAACAACATGAAATCATGGATCCATCCTGCCTTGTATCACCGGTTCAGGCTGGTGGTGGTGTAATGGTGTGGGGGATATTTTCTTGGCACACTTTGGGCCCCTTAGTACCAATTGATCATTGTTTATACACCACGGCCTACCTGAGTATTGTTGCTGACCATGTCCATCCCTTTATGACTACAGTGTCCCCCATCTTCTGATGGCTCCTTCCAGCAGGATAATGCACCATGTCACAAACCTCCAATCATCTCACCACTGGACAATGAGGTCCCTGTACTCCAATGGCCTCCACACTCACCACATCTCATCCAATAGAGCACCTTTGGGATGTGGTGGAACGGGAAATTCCCAACATGGACTCATGCACATCAAGCATTCTTACAACAGACACCATTTTGTTCAAGTAGCAAAATTTTTACTGTTTATGGAATAATTTTCTTAGAAGAGATCGCATGCAAAAAAAAAATCCTACAAGCTCCGGCAAACATTTCCCGTGGTTGGGCACACATGTTACAATGTGATTGTACAACCTTTCTTTGTTTTACCTGGCTGGATATGAACTAGACGGATTCTTCTGGTAGGCTCTCGCTATTCATGGCAGCTGGTCCAGTTGGAGGAGATGGACTCTTGCTTTTTATTTCTATTACACAGTTTATGTTTTTTGTTACATTGTATTTTTTTCTCACACTGCATGAGAAGGTATGCTGTGGTATCTGGCCCAAGCCATTGGTAGGAGGTCCTTTAGGTGCTGTAAGTTGCTAGGTGGGACCTCCATGGATCGGAATTGTTTTTCCAGCACACCACAGATGCTCGGTTGGACTGAGTTCTGGAGAATTCGGAGGCCAAGTCATCATCTCGAACCACTTGTGTTCCTCAAACCGTTCTTGAATTTATTAGAACAAGCTACCTTCTTCAGTTGCAGTAGAAGTTCCAGAAGACCCTTTAAAGCAGAGGTCCACCTTTTTTTTTAAAGCTCTCATGTCCCCAATGGGGCATTGGGGACAGTGGACAGTGCTAAATGGATTTTTTTGGGGGGGGGGTTTCTAGATATCTTTTTATGTTTTTATATTTCCAGGTGGCACTTCCTGTCCCGTCCGCCTAGGCAATGACGTCATTAGGGGACTCCCATTTACTCCTGGGATATTGGCATCATCTATCCCAGGAGTCTTTGGGGAAGCCTAATAACGAAATTTGCAGTATTTGCAGACCGGAAATAAGGCGATCGGAAGGTGCTTTTTGGTAGATTTGGATCTGCCAGGAGGATGTGCAGCCTCTGTGTTCGGATTACTGAGCAGGCGCGAGATCTGGAGGTGCATGCTGCTCCCAATCCCGGGAAATACACACACGAGTGGGCTTCAGATGCTCACATCCGGGATGGTCCCAGCCTGCTTCCCAGATCAAATAAGATATTACTAATTTCAAAGTAACTAGCATGAAGACAGGAAGGACAGTATGCAAATATTTATCTGCAAGTCAGTGGCGGCTGGTGCTTCATCGGTCGGGGGGCAGACGGATCTGACACCCTCCCCCATGTCGCTCCTGCCCACACTGACAGTCTCCACCATGTCCCGGGATGCATCTCCACCGCTTCCCAGGAGGTCCTGGGATGCGTCTCGTCCGAGTCTCGGGATGCATCTCCACTGGGTCCCGGGATGCGTCTCCACCGCCTTCCGGGATGCATCTCCTCCGCGTCCCGAGATGCGTCTCCACCGCGTCCTGGGATGCATCTCCTCCACATCCCAAGATGCGTCTCCTCCAGGTCTTGGGATGCGTCTCCACCGAGTCTCGGGATGCGTCTCCTCCGCATCCTGGGATGCGTCTCCTCCGAGTCCCGGGATGCGTCTCCTCCGGGTCCTGGGATGTCTCTCCTCCGAGTCTCGGGATGCGTCTCCTCTGCATCCCGGGATGCGTCTCCTCCGCATCCCGGGATGCGTCTCCTCCGAGTCTCGGGATGCGTCTCCTCCGCATCCCGGGATGCGTCTCCTCCGGGTCCTGGGATGTCTCTCCTCCGAGTCTCGGGATGCGTCTCCTCTGCATCCCGGGATGTGTCTCCTCCAGGTCCTGGGATGCGCCTCCTCCGAGTCTCGGGATGCGTCTCCTCTGCATCCCAGGATGCGTCTCCTCTGCATCCCGGGATGCGTCTCCTCCGAGTCTCGGGATGCGTCTCCTCCGAATCCCGGGATGCGTCTCCTCCGAGTCTCGGGATGCGTCTCCTCCGAATCCCGGGATGCGTCTCCTCCACATCCCAGGATGCGTCTCCTCCGGGTCCTGGGATGCGTCTCCTCCGAGTCTCGGGATGCGTCTCCTCCGAATCCCGGGATGCGTCTCCTCCGCATCCCAGGATGCGTCTCCTCCAGGTCCTGGGATGCTTCTTCACCGAGTCTCGGGATGCGTCTCCTCTGCATCCCGGGATGCGTCTCCTCCGCATCCCGGGATGCGTCTCCTCCAGATCCTGGGATGCATCTCCTCCGAGTCTCGGGATGCGTCTCCTCCGCATCCCGGGATGCGTCTCCTCCGGGTCCTGGGATGTCTCTCCTCCGAGTCTCGGGATGCGTCTCCTCTGCATCCTGGGATGTGTCTCCTCCAGGTCCCGGGATGCGCCTCCTCCGAGTCTCGGGATGCGTCTCCTCCGCATCCCGGGATGCGTCTCCTCCGGGTCCTGGGATGCGTCTCCTCCGCATCCCAGGATGCGTCTCCTCCGGGTCCTGGGATGCGTCACCTCCGAGTCTCAGGATGCGTCTCCTCTGCGTCCTGGGATGCGTCTCCTCTGGGTCCTGGGATGCGTCTCCACCACCTTCCGGGATGCGTCTCCTCTGGGTCCTGGGATGCGTCTCCACCGGGTCCCGGGATGCGTCTCCACCACCTTCCAGGATGCGTCTCCTCCGCGTCCCGAGATGGGTCTCCTCCACATCCCGGGATGCGTCTCCACCGCGTCGCGGGATTCGTCTCCTCCACGTCTTGGGATGCGTCTCCACCGCGTCCCGGGATGCATCTCCTCCACGTCCTGGGATGTGTCTCCTCCGCGTCCCAGGATGCGTCTCCACCGGGTCCTGGGATGCGTCTCCTTGGCCGTACATCTCCTCCTCGGCAGGCCAATAGGATGGCTTCTACTTTTGGCCACTCGGCAAATAGGCCTCATGACCCGCTTCCTGATTGGCCGGGAGGAGAATCAGTGTGATAACAGTGAATATTTATTCGCTATTGTCACACAACTGGGTGGGCTCGGAGCGCAGTGCTCTGCTTTTTGAAGCCTATTAGAGCCTCTGGTTCTAATCATGTGCTTAAAAAAAAACACCTCCCCCATTGTAATCCATGGTCTGGTGCCCTGCATGTAGATCAGGGGGCTGGATGCATGGATGGGGGGGCGGCGCCCATGCGCCCCTAATGTACGGGCCGCAACTGGTGCAAGTACTGACAATTATGGGGGAGCTTTAAAAAAAAAAAACTATTGATTAGGGAGACTGGAGCACCGCTTTAAGTTATGTAGTACTGTGTGAAGTGGGGCCTCCATGGATCAGGCTTGTTTTTCTAGCACATGCCACAGATACTAGATTGGATTGATATCTGGAGAATTTGGAGGCCAAGTCAACACCGCAATCTTGCTATTGTGTTCCTTAAACTATTCTTGAGTTTATCAGACCAGGCCTCCTTCTTCTATTGCTCCATGGTCCAGTTCTGATATTCACGTACCCATTCTTTTGGCTATGGACACGGGTCAGCATGGGCACCCTGACTACGCAGCCCCATATGCAGCAAACTGTTATGCACTGTGTGTTCTGACACCTTTTTGTCGGCTACAGTAGCTCTTCTATTAGATCAGACAGCACAGGCCAGCCTTCTCTCCCCACGTCGTTCATCAATGAGCCTTAGCTGCCCATGACCCTGTAACTGATTCGCCGGTTTTCCTTCCATGGACCACTTTTGGTTTGGTCCTGACCGCTGCAGACCGGGAACAGCCCACAATAGCTGCTGCTACTGCTAAGAGTTGCTCTGACTTTCAACACTTCAAACTTCGGGGACAACATGTTCACTTGCTGCCTAATATATCCCACCCACTTTCAGGTGATGTTGTAACAAGATCATCAATGTTATTCACATTACCTGTCAGTGGTCATAATGGTATGACTAATCAATGTAGGTGTTCTAATGATAGACTGACCACTGCATTCTATATATATATATATATATATATATATATATATATATATATATACACGCACACACACAGTATAACATATATATATAGTATATTTAATGTATATACTTCTTTTTCATTGGGAGGTGAGTTTACAAGGATTGTACAATCCAATTGTAATGTGTATGTCCTGCTAAACTGACAGTTTTAATAGCTCTACCATGCTAATAAAATCACTCGCAATTAATAATTAAAAGGTGCAATCAGTCACTAAAAATGGTACAAATTGCAACCTATGGAGTGAGCTACATACAGTACTGTGCAAAAGTTTTAGGAAGGTGTAAAGAAATTCTGTAAAGTAAGAATGCTTTCAAAAATATATACAAAGTGAGCGAACATAAGAAAAATCGAAATGAAATCAATATTTGGTGTGACCACCCTTTGGCTTCCAACCAACATCAGTTCTAATGCCGCGTACACACGGTCGGACTTTTCGTCTACAAAAGTCCGACAGCCTGTCCGACAGACTTCCTGCGGACTTTCGGCGGACTTGCAGCAGACTTTCTAACGAACGGACTTGCCTACACACGACCACACAAAAGTCCGACGGATTCGTACGTGATGACGTACACCGGACTAAAATAAGGAAGTTCATAGCCAGTAGCCAATAGCTGCCCTAGCATGGGTTTTTGTCCGTCGGACTAGCACACAGACGAGCGGATTTCGGGGTCCGTCGTACTTACGACGTAAAGATTTGAAGCATGTTTCAAATCTAAAGTCCGTCGGATTTGAGGCTAAAAAAGTCCGTTGAAAGTCCGGAGAAGCCCACACACGATCGGATTACCAGCCAGCTTTAGTCCGTCAGCGTCCGTTGGACTTTTGTAGACGAAAAGTCCGACCGTGTGTACGCGGCATTACACTTGCACACTTTGTACACTTGCACAAAGTCACGGGTTTTGTAGGATTAGAGTCAGGTGTATAATTAACCAATTATACCAAGCAGGTGCTAATGATCATCAATTTCATATGAAGCTTGAAACATAGTCATTACCTGAAAACAGAAACAGTGGTGTAATGCCGTGTACACACGACCGGACTTTTCGACAGCAAAGGTCCGACGGAACAAATCCGCCGGACAATTCGATCGTGTGTGGGCTTCATCGGACCTTTGCTGTCGAAAAATCAGACGGACTTTAGAAATAGAACATGTTTCAAATCTTTCCGACGGACTCGAGTCTGGTCGAAAAATCCGGTTGTCTGTATGCTAGTCCGACGGACGAAAACCGACGCTAGGGCAGCTATTGGTTACTGGCTATCTACTTCCTCATTCTAGTCCGGTCGTACGTCATCACGTTCGAATCAGTCGGACTTTGGTGTGATCGTGTGTAGGCAAGTCCGTTTTGTCGGAACTCCGTCGAAAGTCTGTCGAAAAGCCCTTCGGAGTTCAGCTGTCGAAAAGTCTGCTCGTGTGTACACGGCATAAGAGGCTTAAAACTGGGTGAGGAACAGTCAAACTCTGCTACTAAGGTGGGGTTGTGGAAGACAGTTTCATGTCAGAAGTCATACACCATGGCAAGACTGAGCACAGCAACAAGACACAAGGTAGTTATACAGCATCAGCAAAGTCTCTCCCAGGCAAAGATTTCAAAAGCAGAATGGGGTTTCATGGTGTGCTATTCAAGCTCTTTTGAAGAACCACAAAGAAATGGGCAATGTTGAGGACCATAGACACAGTGATCGGCCAAGGAAACTTAATGCAGCAGATGAAAGACTCATCATGCATCAGAAGATGTCCAGCAGTGCCATCAGCACAGAACTGGTAGAAACCAGTAGGACGCAGGTACACCCATCTACTGCTTAGAGAATCTGGCCAGAAGTGGTCTTCATGGAAGAATTGTGGCCAAAAGCCATAACCAATTATACCAAGCAGGTGCTAATGATCAACAATTTCATTTGTAGTTCGAAACGCAATCATTAACTGAAACAGAAACAGCTGTGTAGGAGGCTTAAAACTGGGTGAGGAACAGCCAAACTCTGCTACTAAGGTGAGGATGTGGAAGACAGTTTCATGTCACAGGTCATACACCATGACAAGACTTAGCGCAGCAACAAGACACAAGGTAGTTATACTGCATCAGCAAGGTCTCTCCCAGGCAAAGATTTCTGAGCAGAATGGGGTTTCATGTTGTGCTGTTGAAGCTCTTCTGAAGCCAGTGATGATTTGGGGAGCCATGTCATCTGCTGGCCTTGGTCCAATGTGTTTTATCAAGTCCAAAATCAGCACAGCCCTCTACCAGGCGATTCTAGAGCACTTTATGCTTCCCTCTGCTGACCAGCTTTATGGAGATGCTGATTTTATTTTCCAGCAGGACTCGGCACCTGCCCACACTGCCAAAAGTACCAATACCTGGTTTACTGATCATGGTATCACTGTGCTTGATTGGCCAGCAAACTCGCCTGACCTAAAACCCCATAGAGAATCTATGGGGTATTGCCAAGAGCAAGATGAGAGACACCAGACCCAACAATGAAGACGAGCTGAAGGTCGCTATCAAAGCAACCTGGGCTACCATATCACCTCAACAGTGCCACAGTCTGATCACCTCCAGGCCACGCCGCATTAATGCAATAATTCATGCAAAAGGAGCCCCGACCAAGTATTGAGTGCATACTATACTGTACATGGACATATGTCTCAGTAAGCCAATATTTCTGTATTTAAAATACTTTTTTTATTGGTCTTATGTAATATTCTACTTTTCGGAGATACTGAATTGTGGGTTTTCACCAGCTGTAAGCCATAATCATCAAAATTAAAAGAAAGAATCGCTTGAAATATATCACTCTGTGTGTAACGAATCTACATAAAATATATGAGTTTCACTTTTTTTAATTGAATTACTGAAATAAATTAACTATGATACGATGATATTTTAATTTCGTGAGATGCACCTGTAAATGTTAGGAAAGGCAGTTAAATGCGGATACCACGCTGTGCCCTCCATCAGTGTATGTATGTATACTATATAAATACTGTATAATAATAATAATAATAATACTGTCACACATATAATGTCAATGTACAATAATGGACGTTCTTTATGTTGACACACCTGGACCAAGCCATGTGCCCGGATATTTACATTGTATATAGATCCCCTGTGTCTGTATATATGACACTGACAGATTATACACATGATACAATGTCTGCACAATATCTGTGTACACATCAACACAAAAGACTAAATAAACCACAAAATAATAATAACAAAAAATATAAAAAATACAAAAAAAAATGAACCAGAGCAGAAATTGATTGCTATGGTAAATTTGCATCACTAGCAAATACAATTTAAAAATAAATAAATAAATAATAATAAAAAAAAAATAAAAATAAAAATGAATTAAAAAAAAAAGCATAGCAAATACAATTTAAAAATAAATAAATAAATAAATAATAAAAAAAAATATAAAAAGATAAATGAATTAAAAAAAAAAAAAGCATATATCAAGTGCCATGGTACCTTTGCATCACAAGCTACATGATACAAGATACAAGATACAAATAAAATAACATAAAAAATACCATTAAAATTGAATAAATAAATAAATACTTATTTTAAAAAATGAAATGAAATCAAAGCAGAAATTGATTGATATGGTACATTTGCATTACAAGCCAATACAAATAAAAATGAATAAGCATTCAATAAAATACAAATAAAATTAAATAAGTAAATAAACAAACAAAACGATAAATCAATTGCCATGGTACCTTTGCATCACAAGCTGATACAAATAAAATAACATAAAAAATACCATTAAAATTGAATAAGCAAATAATTACTTATTAAAAAAAAATGAAATGAAATCAAAGCAGAAATTGATTGATATGGTACATTTGCATTACAAGCAAATACGAATAAAAATAAATAAAAATAAGAATTCAACAAAATACAAATAAAATGAAATAAGTAAATAAACAAACAAAAGCATAAATCAGTTGCTATGGTACCTTTGCATCATAAGCTGATACAAATTAAAAAAAAAAAATATATAGAATAAGAAAAACGAATTAACAATAAATAAATAAAATACAAATAAAAAAAATGCAAAAAATCAAACAAAGCAGAAATCGATTGGTAAGGTACATTTGCATAGAAAGCCAATTCAAAAAAATAAAAATAAAAGGAAAAAATAAATAGACACAAATAAAAAAAATAATAATAAACCAAAGCAGAAAGCGATTGGTATGGTATATTTGCATTGAAAGCCAATACAAATAAAAAAAAAATAAAGGAAAAAATAACTAGAAACAAATAAAAAAAATGAATAAACCAAAGCAAAATGCGATCGATATCGTACATTTGCATTGAAAGCCAATACAAATTAAAAAAAATAGATACATACAAATAAAAAATGTATAAACCAAAGCAGAAATCGATTGGTATGGTACATTTGCATTGCAAGCTAATGCAAAATTTAAAAAAAAAAGTAATACAATAAAAAAAAAAAAAAAAGAAAATTACAATTGGTGTGGTACCGTTGCATCGTAAGCTAGCATAACTACGCTGATGTAAGAACTCATAGCAAACGTAATCCCTTAAAGTGTACATAAACCCTAAAAATTAACTTTTCTTCCATGCTCCCTTTTGGCCTGTTAAATATACCATTGAAAGTTTAATGTTATATCTGTTCAATAGGTGCAAAGATGACCTGTTGATCCTGCCAGAAATGTAGTGAGCTGATAACTTCCTGTGCTCTCTCGCTGTGCTGCACTCTAATGCCCCGTACACACGGTCAGATTTTCCGATGGAAAATGTCCGATCGGAGCGTGTTGTCGGAAATTCCGACCGTGTGTGGGCTCCATCGGACATTTTCCATCGGATTTTCTGACACACAAAGTTGGAGAGCAGGAGATAAAATTTTCCGACAACAAAATCCGTTGTCGGAAATTCCGATCGTGTGTACACAAATCCGACGGACAAAGTGCCACGCATGCTCAGAATAAATAAAGAGATGAAAGCTATTGGCCACTGCCCCGTTTATAGTCCCAACGTACGCGTTTTACGTCACCGCGTTCAGAACGATCGGATTTTCGGACAACTTTGTGTGACCGTGTGTATGCAAGACAAGTTTGAGCCAACATCCGTCAGAAAAAATCCATGGATTTTGTTGTCGGAATGTCCGAACAAAGTCCGACCGTGTGTACGCCCTATTAGCCCCCGGTCACACCTTGTAGCTTCAAACCGATCAGCAAGCCCAATCCCACCCTTTCCCACGGTCCAAGCTTTCAATTTTGAGCGTTCAATCACCTGCAGATCACACCTGAACCTCGAAAAGCTACATGAGCTAATTTTGAGGCAGAATTGGGTGTTTTGGGCCCCACTGACTTCATCACGTGTTTTTTTTTTAGGCGCAACAATAATAAAAGTCTATGAACCAAAAAAAACTCATGATCCTGCCCCCATAGGTGTGCGCATAAGCGTGCACAGGGGGTTGTGCCAGGTGTGCCTGGGCACACCCTAATCACTACATGCGGTGCCGATTCCCCTACTGCCCAGGCTTCCTTTCCCTCCACCCCGCTCCGCAGTGCAGCTGGGCATCTGGCTTTCCTCCTTTCCTCTTCCCACACCCCTATGGGTGTGCGCAGCCTATTGCATTAGGGCAGCGATGGCGAACCTTGGCACCCCAGATGTTTTGGAACTACATTTCCCATGATGCTCAACTACACTGCAGAGTGCATGAGCATCATGGGAAATGTAGTTTCAAAACATCTGGGGTGCCAAGGTTCGCCATTACTGCATTAGGGCGTGCACTCCAAAGCTGGAACACATGGTACTGATCACTCGCTGTGTTCATTCAGAAAGGGAAGGGTCCGGTAAATTACATATTTACAGGCCCCTTCCTCGACTCATTCCAAAACATCCCCTGCAGCAGTCGATGGGAGAGAAGAGGAAGGAAGTCGGCAGCGCTGTGGGTGGGGGAGCCAGGGCAGTAGGGGGGATGTTCGATGCACGGGGTGACTAGGGTGTGCCCAGGCACATCTGGCACACCCTGTGCGCAAGCCTATGCACAAAAAAATCACCTACCTAAGCTGAAGTGTGAATGGGGACTTATCAGTTACATTGTTCCCAGCTCTCCTGGTGAGCTATAGAACATCTCCCCCCCTCCCCATGGTATGGAGACGAGGAGAGGGTGAGGTGTTCTGTAGGCCTAAAACACTCTTTGGCCCATTGCTGCTCCCCCATAGATGTAGTACAAGGAGTGAGTGTTGTCACCCTAGGTTAGGATGTGGGTTTTTGGCAGGATCACAAAAAGACAAAAAAAAAAACTAATGTCGCCACCATTTCTAAGGACTGGTGTTCTTCAATATATTACATTTCTGGGTTTGGATACACTCTATCATATCTAGGTGATCCTATACTGATGTTCTGAGTGTTCAGCGCAGTTTTCATTTTCTGAGTGCGATAAACATTCCGAACAAAGCGGCTTTTTGTGCCTCTTCTTTCTCTACTGAGCACTAAGGAAAGTACATGTCAGCAAATTACCTGACAATAAAAAAAGACACAAATGTGACCGGCTAGAAGTAACACAATGTACTGAGCAAAGCAACAGGTAACAACCTATATGGTGTACTGGTGGGTCAGCAAAGGAAAGGTATGTATCGAAATTCATCATAGAAAATCTTCTCGGGGGCCGCACCATAAAAAATTGCATATTGAGCATATTTGTGCGCATGCGCTGTAATCCCCCCAGCTCAGGGTGCACTGCAGCTTTATTTCCTATTAAATCTGACCTCCAGTATTTACTTCATGCACAGTTGTACCGGCTCCACTCCTGGACTAAAATGGCTTACTGTGATTTCACTGAACACTGTGAGCTTCTCACATTGTGCACTAGAAGCTGCAGCAAGTCAGACAGAGCTCACCTTATTTCCTGGCTGAAGGACGTCCAGTATCATCTAGCACAGTGATCAGGGCCGTTTTTAAGGCAGGGCAAAAGGGGCAGCTGCCCTGGGCCCTGTCATTGTTGTGGGGCCCAAAGCAGCTACCTCATACTTGCCAACTATCCTGGTTTAAATTCCCTTGTCCCTTGAGGTTTTAGTCCTGTGCTGTGTCCCAATATCTCAGTGTGAAGTGCTGCTACTAATGCTGCCCAGCTCTCCTCTATTTTTGTGTACAGATGACTCACCTGCAGACCCTGTGTTTACATGTAAATTACCGGCGTTCATATGTAAATAGTGATAGCATTTATATGTAAATAGTGGCGGCTGGCAGCATTGATATGTATATCATGCCCCCCGAGGTCATATCCACAGTAATTTCTAGCAACCAATCAACAAGCAGAAATCATTGGCTGTAGCCTCTAGCAACTAATCAGTGAGCCGTAATGTGTGCTGTAACATCTAGCAACCAGACTGTGAGCAGTAATGATACACTGTAACCTCTGGCAACCAGTCACAATAGCTGCTTGATCTGATTCAGTAAACTGATTTTGAGTCTAGCTGCTATTTATTGTATGTCTCAGAGCAGGTGGAGAGAAAAACTGCATGGGGGGGGCCCCAAGAAAAGTTTTGCCCAGGGTCCAATCAATATTAAAGACGGCCCTAACAGTGATAGTGAACGTTGGCAGTCCCAGATGTTTTGGAACTACATTTCCCATGATGCTTGTGCACTCTGCAGTGTAGTTGAGCATCAAGGGAAATGTAGTTCCAAAACATCTGGGGTGCCAAGGTTCGCCATCACAGGTCGAGCACCTTCCTCCCAAGCCTGACTTTCCCTGGCCCCGCCCCTTTCATTCATTGGATTGCAGTTAAATCATGGAGGCCCAGCGTCACATGTGGGCATTATCTAAAGTGGTCTGCATGTAATCACATCCTGCCTAGGAAAGTCCATTCCTACACATTAACACCCAACCATGAAGGCGTTTTGTTATTTGCATAAGAGCCAGACCACTGCTTACAAGGCAGTGCAGGGAAATCTCCCAAACATCACACCAACAGCAAAATTATCCTACAGTGCCTCGAAAAAGTATTCATACCCCTTGAAATTTTCCACATTTTGTCATGTTACAACCAAAAACTTAATTTTATTGGGATTTTATGTGACAGACCAACGCAAATGATTAATGGTTTGATTTTTTTTTTACAAATAAATATTTGAAAAGTGTAGCGTGCATTTGTATTCAGCCCCCTTTACTCTGATACCCCTAACTAAAATCTAGTGGAAGCAATTGCCTTCAGAAGTCACCTAATTAGTAAATAGAGTCCACCTGTGTATAATTTAATCTCAGTATAAATACAGCTGTTCTGTGAAGCCCTCAGAGGTTTGTTCGAGAACCTTAATGAACAAACAGCATCTTGAAGGCCAAGGAACACACCAGACAGGTCAGGTATAAAGTTGTGGAGAAGTTTAAAGCAGGGTTAGGTTATAGAAAAATATCCCAAGCTTTGAACATCTCACGGAGCTCTGTTCAATCCATCATCCGAAAATGGAAAGAGTATGGTACAACTGCAAACCTACCAAGACATGGCCGTCCACCTAAACTGACAGGCCGGGCAAGGAGAACATTAATTAGAGAAGCAGCCAAGAGCCCCATGGTAACTCTGGAGGAGCTGCAGAGATCCACAGCTCAGGTGGGAGAATCTGTCCACAGGACAACTATTAGTCGTGTTCTCCACAAATCTGCCCTTTATGGAAGAGTGGCAAGAAGAAAGTCATTGTTGGAAGAAAGTCATAAGAAGTCCCGTTTGCAAGAAGCCATGTTGGGGGGACACGGCAAACATGTGGAAGAAGGTGCTCTGGTCAGATGAGACCGAAATGGAACTTTTTGGCCTAAAACAAAACGCTGTGTGTGGTGGAAAACCACTGTGAAACATGGTGGTGGCAGCATTATGTGGTGGGGATTCTTTTCTTCAGCAGGGACAGGGAAGATGGTCAGAGTTGATGGGAAGATGGATGCAGCCAAATACAGGGCAATCTTAGAAGAAAGCCTGTTAGTCTGCAAAAGACTTGAGACTGGGGCGGAGGTTCACCTTCCAGCAGGACAATGACCCTAAACATACAGCCAGAGCTACAATGTAATGGTTTAGATCAAAGCATATTCATGTGTTAGAATGGCCCAGTCAAAGTCCAGACCTAAATCCAATTGAGAATCTGTGGCAAGACTTGAAAAAGACGTTCTCCATCCTATCTGACAGAGCTTGAGCTATTTTGCAAAGAAGAATGGGCAAAAATGTCCCTCTCTAGATGTGCAAAGCTGGTAGAGACATCCCCAAAAAGACTTGTAGTTGTAATTACAGTGAAAGGCGGTTCTACAAAGTATTGACTCAGGGGGGCGCCATACAAATGTACCCCACACTTTTCACATATTTATTTGTAAAAAATGTGGAAAACATTTTCATTTTCCTTCCACTTTATAATTATGTGCCAGTTTGTGTTGGTCTATCATATAAAATCCCAATAAATATATATATATATTCTCAGTCAAGTCACCGAACCTGTACCATGGTGCGTGTAAAAGACACAGGGTACACACTAAAAGCAAAAATGTTGTTCACTTTGCAAAGGAAGTTGCTCTTTGCATGGGAATTTCCCCAGAGCTTTTGTGAATGCGATGAATCTCTGCTGACTTTCATCATCCAATCACGTGCAACCAAAAATGCAGATTTTAAAAAAAAAGTTTTACCACATTCACTAAACTCTGGGGAAAATTCTGTTTTCATAATCAAACTTTCCTTGCAAAGTGAACATCCTATTTGCCTTTAGTAAATAAACCCCACAGTGCTCTTAGCACACTTATGACAATACGCACAAGATACTGTAGCAAACTTGACATAAATAAGGTATGTATATATTATAAAAACAAACACAATATACAAACATATGTATGTAGTATATAGATATCATATCTCAGACTCGTATGCACAGTGTAAACCTGAATATTAGTTATTGACACTCATACACATTGTATACCTCTCTAAATATATCAGTCACTGATCCCTATACACAGTGTATACCTGTCTGTATATATCCCTGCCCCCTATACATAGTGTATACTTGTCTGTTCATATCAGTCACTTACCCCTACACATGGCCTACACCTATTTGTACACATTGGTCACTGATCCCTATACACGGAATTTACGTGTCTGTATACACTGATCTCTGACCCCTATACACAGCGTATACAGTGGGGACGGAAAGTATTCAGACCCCCTTAAATTTTTCACTCTTTGTTATATTGCAGCCATTTGCTAAAATCATTTAAGTTCATTTTTTTTCCTCATTAATGTACACACAGCACCCCATATTGACAGAAAAACACATAATTATTAAAAAAGTAAAACTGAAATATCACATGGTCCTAAGTATTCAGACCCTTTGCTGTGACACTCATATGTTTAACTCAGGTGCTGTCCATTTCTTCTGATCATCCTTGAGATGGTTCTACACCTTCATTTGAGTCCAGCTGTGTTTGATTATACTGATTGGACTTGATTAGGAAAGCCTCACACCTGTCTATATAAGACCTTACAGCTCACAGTGCATGTCAGAGCAAATGAGAATCATGAGGTCAAAGGAACTGCCTGAAGAGCTCAGAGACAGAATTGTGGCAAGGCACAGATCTGGCCAAGGTTACAAAAAAATTTCTGCTGCACTTAAGGTTCCTAACAGTACAGTGGCCTCCATAATCCTTAAATGGAAGAAGTTTGGGACGACCAGAACCCTTCCTAGAGCTGGCCGTCCGGCCAAACTGAGCTATCAGGGGGAGAAGAGCCTTGGTGAGAGAGGTAAAGAAGAACCCACAGATCACTGTGGCTGAGCTCCAGAGATGCAGTCGGGAGATGGGAGAAAGTTGTAGAAAGTCAACCATCACTGCAGCCCTCCACCAGTCGGGGCTTTATGGCAGAGTGGCCCGACGGAAGCCTCTCCTCAGTGCAAGACACATGAAAGCCCGCATGGAGTTTGCTAAAAAACACCTGAAGGACTCCAAGATGATGAGAAATACGATTCTCTGGTCTGATGAGACCAAGATAGAACTTTTTGGCCTTAATTCTAAGCGGTATGTGTGGAGAAAACCAGGCACTGCTCATCACCTGTCCAATACAGGCCCAACAGTGAAGCATGGTGGTGGCAGCATCATGCTGTGGGGGTGTTTTTCAGCTTGATTTTGGTTGCAATCGAGGGAAAGATGAATGCACCCAAGTACAGGGATATCCTGGACGAAAACCTTCTCCAGAGTGCTCAGGACCTCAAACTGGGCTGAAGGTTTACCTTCCAACAAGACAATGACCCTAAGCACACAGCTAAAATAACTAAGGAGTGGCTTCACAACAACTCCATGACTGTTCTTGAATGGCCCAGCCAGAGCTCTGACTTAAACCCAATTGAGCATCTCTGGAGAGACCTAAAAATGGCTGTCCACTAACGTTTACCATCCAACCTGACAGAACTGGAGAGGATCTGCAAGGAGGAATGGCAGAGGATCCCCAAATCCAGGTGTGAAAAACTTGTTGCATCTTTCCCAAAAAGAGTCATGGCTGTATTAGATCAAAAGGGGCTTCTACTAAATACTGAGCAAAGGGTCTGAATACTTAGGACCATGTGATATTTCAGTTTTTCTTTTTTAATAAATCTGCAAAAATATCAACAATTCTGTGTTTTTCTGTCAATATGGGGTGCTGTGTGTACATTAATGAGGGAAAAAAATGAACTTAAACGATTTTAGCAAATGACTGCAATATAACAAAGAGTGAAACATTTAAGGGGGTCTGAATACTTTCTGTCCCCACTGTATCTGTATATCCAAGTCACTGACCCCCATACACAGTGTATATCTGTCTGTATATACCAGTCACTGACCCCTATACACATCATGTACTTGCCTCCATACATAGGTCACTGACCCCTATATGTACCATAAACCTGTCTGCATATATTGATCACTCGCCCCAAAAATGCTGTATACCTGTCTGTATATAACAGACACTGACCCCTATATGCGGTATATACTGTACCTGTCTGTATAGAATTGGACACTGACCCCTATACACGGCATATACCTGTCTGTATATATTGATTACTGACCCCCTATACACAGCATATGTCTGTTTGTATATATTGATCACTGACCCCTATACACAGCGTATACCTCTCTGTATATATCGATAACTAACCCCTATACACAGCGTATACCCTACCTGTCTGTATATATCCGTCACTGACCCCTATACACATAGTTTATCTGTCTGTATACTGTATATTGATCAATGGCCCCTATACACAGCGTATACCTGTCTGAATATATATCGATCGCTGACCCTTATACACATTGTATACTTGTCTGTATATATCTGTCCCTGATCCTTATACACATTTTTTACCTGTCTGTATATAATTGGACACTGACTCCTATACACAGCATATACCTGACTGCATATATCAGTCATTAACTCCTATACATAGTGTGGACTTGTGTCTACAGCCAGAGGAACTATCACTGAAAAGACTTTGTATCCCCAGTAGAGTGCAGCTGATACATGGTGACCTGATGCTGCTACATTGTAATTATAAACACACTGTATATGTGGAATACATGTCCTATGTTATGGAGTTCAGGTAATGTTTTCTCAGCATAGTAAAGATGGCAGATGATGCATTGATGTCAGTATACAGTGTGCCCCAAATACAATGCTGCTGATACATAACATACACCTGGATAATGCTACTACCTTGTATATACTCTATAAGGAAAATAATACATAGTATCCCCAATATACTGAGAATTATCACCAACATGATGAGAATTATAGATACATTCCCATTATACTGAGAATTATATATTGTATTCCCATTATACTGGGAATCCACAATACAGTGGGAAATAAACATTGTATTCCAAATATAGCGATAAATATATTGCCAATATAGTGAGAAATATACATTGTATTCCCAATATAGTGAAAAATATATTCCCAATATTGTGAGAAATATACATTGTATTCCCAAAAAAGAGTGAAATATACATTGTATCCCCAGTATACTGATATATAAAATATCCCCAATATAATGGGAAATGTACAGTACGTTGTATTCCCAGTGCTGGTCCCAGGGCCATGCTGTACATTCACAGAGATACACAAGCCCCTCTATAGTGACAATGATACATTGTATCCTGTGATGTCGTCAGCTGATAATCTGTATCCTCTGTATAGTGAATGTGTGCTGTTTTAGTTATGGGGTGTCATAACGCCTGTCGCCTGTACAAAGTACCCTCTGTGTAGTAAGAGTTATACACTCATATTATGATTTGGGGTACCCCCAGTATAGTGAGAATACTTTGTTTCCACCATATAGTGTACAAAGCTTTACATTATATCATGTGATACGCATTCCCAGGTGCAGTGATACAATGTATACTCTGTATAGTGACAGTGGTAGAGTGTAATCTAGTTATGGGAACACATGGTCTGTACAATGTACACTCTGTATAGTGAAAGTCTTCCACTGTACACCCCTATATTATGATCCTGGTACAGAGTACCCCATCATAGTGATAATACATTGTATCCTCTCTATAGTGATATAGACACATTGGGGTTGATTTGCTAAAGGGAAAAAGACTGTGCACTTTGCAAAGTGAAGTTGCCCTCTTCAAGAGCAGTTGCCCCAGGGCTTAGTAAATGAGCAGAAGCTCTGCTGACTTCCATCATCCAATCATGTGCAAGCAAAAATGCTGTTTTTTAAATTTTCCTTGCACAGGATTGGGTACTCTTTGCAAAGTCAAGCCTTACCTCATTTACTAAGCTCTGGAGCAATTGCATTTGCAGAGGGCAACTGCACTCTGCAAAGTGCACAGTCTATTTGACTTTAGTAAATCAACCCCATTGCAAACTCTGTATAGAGATACAGATACATAATGACATAGCTACATCCTGTCATGTGTATAGTAATGGTGCAATGCATCTTGGTATAGAGATAAAGATGCATTATATCCTCTATAAAGTGATACTGGTGCGGCATGCCCTCTGGTGATCCTGGTGCAATGTGGCCTGTGTATAGTGATCCTGTTGTAGTGTACCCTGTGTATAGTGATCCTGTTGTAGTGTACCCTGTGTATAGTGATCCTGTTGTAGTGTACCCTGTGTATAGTGATCCTGTTGTAGTGCTGGCAGGGGTGGACTGACAACTCATGGGGCCCCCTGGCAATAGGAGATTATGGGGCCCCCGGGCAATAGGAGAAGATTATGGGGCCCCCGGGCAATAGGAGATTATGGGGCCCCCAGGCAATAGGAGATTATGGGGCCCCCAGGCAATAGATTATGGGGCCACACAGTATACACACACATACAGTATACACACACAGACACACAATATACACACAGTATACACACACAGAATGCACATACACACACTGAAAAGGTACTGAAGAGGCGGGGCAGCTATAATCTTGGAATTTTTAAAAAAACACAGATTTTTACATACTGTCCCTGGTTTTATTGAGGCTGACAACCCTGATGGGGCCCCTTAGTGGCATGGGGCCCTCGGGCAGTGCCCGAGTGCCCGAATGGTCAGTCCGCCCCTGAGTGCTGGTGTAGTGTGCCCTCTGTATAGTGATCCTGGTGCAGTGTGCCCTGTGTACAGTGATCCTGATGCAATGTACCCTGCGTACAGTGATCCTGGTGTAGTGTGCCCTCTGTATAGTGATCCTGGCCCAGTGTGCCCTCTGTATAGCGATCCTGATGCAGTGTGCCCTCTGTATAGTGATCCTGGTGCAGTGTGCCCTGTGTATAGTGATCCTGATGCAGTGTGCCCTCTGTATAGTGATCCCGGTGCAGTGTGCCCTCTGTATAGTGATCCTAATGCAGTGTGCCCTGTGTATAGTGATCCTGGTGCAGTGTGCCCTGTGTATAGTGATCCTGGTGCAGTGTGCCCTGTGTACAGTGATCCTGATGCAATGTACCCTGCGTACAGTGATCCTGGTGTAGTGTGCCCTCTGTATAGTGATCCTGGCCCAGTGTGCCCTCTGTATAGCGATCCTGATGCAGTGTGCCCTCTGTATAGTGATCCTGGTGCAGTGTGCCCTGTGTATAGTGATCCTGGTGCAGTGTGCCTTCTGTATAGTGATCCTTGTGCAGTAATCCTGATGCAATGTGCCCTCTGTATAGTGATCCTGGCCCAGTGTGCCCTCTGTATCCTGATCCTGTTGTAGTGTGCCCTCTGTATAGTGATCCTGGTGCAGTGTGCCCTCTGTATAGTGATCAGTTTCTATATAATTATATATTATAGTATAGAAATGATGCAGTGTGTGTGATGATGGTGCTGTATAGTGTATATAGTGTGTAGTGATGATGGTGTAGTCACTGTAGTGTATGTAGTATAGTATGTGATCCCCAGTATATTGGTGATGTCAGTGTGCCATGTGCTGAGTATAGTGATCCCGTTGCATTATAGTATATCTATATATAATGGCCCAGTATAATGTCAGTGGGCAGAGTACAGTAATGATGGTGCAGTAGTATATAGTATATAGTGTACCCCCTTGTATTTCGGTGATAAATGTCAATGTGCTGTGTATAGTGAAGATGGTGCAGTGTAATGTATATATCGTATAGTATAGTGTCCTTATAATGTGTACAGTATATAGTGCCCCCGCTGTGCGGAGTATAGTGATGGTGCAATATGATGTATATGTTCCCCCTGCCCTGGTGATGATGGATGGTGCAGTATATATATATATATATATATATATATATATATATAGTGCCCCCTGTGCTGTGTATAGTGAGGATGGTGCAGTGTAATGTATATATTGTATAGTATATATATATATATATATATATATATATATATATATATATATATATATATATATATATATATTGTATAGATATAGTGCCCCCCCCCCCCCAGCTGTGCTATGTGATGTGCGGTATGCCGCAGCCGGCGGTGCTGATGTTGCGGTGTCGGTCGGGGATGGAGAAGGTTGGGGTGTCGGTCATGGATGGAGGAGGTTGGGGTGTCGGTGGTGTTGGTGTCGGTCAGGGATGGAGAAGGTTGGGGTGTCGGTCAGGGATGGAGAAGGTTGGGGTGTCGGTCGGGGATGGAGGAGATTGGGGTGTCGGTCGGGGATGGAGGAGATTGGGGTGTCGGTGGTGTTGGTGTCGGTCATGGATGGAGGAGGTTGGGGTGTCGGTGGTGTTGGTGTCGGTCAGGGATGGAGAAGGTTGCGGTGTCGGTCGGGGATGGAGAAGGTTGGGGTGTCGGTCGGGGATGGAGGAGATTGGGGTGTCGGTGGTGTTGGTGTCGGTCATGGATGGAGGAGGTTGCGGGTACCTGGCGGCCACGATGTCGGCGTTGGGTTGGTCTCCCCGGAAGGTAGGTATCCCCCGGAGCCCGGCCCTGGCCAGCAGGAAGAGACCTGGGAAGAAGAGGCTGCCAGCCGCCAGGACCAGGACCATGGCGGCACCGGGAGGAGGAGGAGGAGGAGGAGGAGGGGGGCACTAGGCACCGGGCACACAGACAATGGGGGCAGAGGAGTCCGCTACACTCATCTACAAAGAGGGGAGAGCCGGGGAGGGAGGGAGAAGGAGGAGGAGGGGAGGAGGATGAGCTGTGATGGTCCCCGCACTGAGTGAGGAGGATTGCTGGATGATGAGCAATGACACGGGGACAGCCGGGAGGAGGAGGAGGAGGAGGAGGAGGGGGGATCACTGAGATACCACCGCCTGTCCTAATCCAGCCTGACATGGTTCTACTCTAATCCCCCATCATCATCATCACTGGGGGAGGGGACCACAGACAGGTGACACTACACCCAACATTGTATATACATCACCCAACACTGTATACCCAACATTGTATATACATCACCCAACACTGTACACCCAACATTGTATATACATCACCCAACACTGTACACCCAACATTGTATATACATCACCCAACACTATACACCCAACATTGTATATACATCACCCAACACTGTACACCCAACATTGTATATACATCACCCAACAATGTACACCCAACATTGTATATACATCACCCAACACTGTACACCCAACATTGTATATACATCACCCAACACTATACACCCAACATTGTATATACATCACCCAACACTGTACACCCAACATTGTATATACATCACCCAACACTGTACACCCAACATTGTATATACATCACCCAACACTGTACACCCAACATTGTATATACATCACCCAACACTGTACACCCAACATTGTATATGCCTCACCCAACACTGTATACCCAACATTGTATATACATCACCCAACACTGTACACCCAACATTGTATATACATCACCCAACACTGTACACCCAACATTGTATATACATCACCCAACACTGTACACCCAACATTGTATATACATCACCCAACATTGTATATACATCACCCAACACTGTATACCCAACATTGTATATACATCACCCAACACTATACGCCCAACATTGTATATACATCACCCAACACTGTACACCCAACATTGTATATACATCACCCAACACTGTACACCCAACATTGTATATACATCACCCAACACTATACGCCCAACATTGTATATGCATCACCCAACACTGTACACCCAACATTGTATATGCATCACCCAACACTGTATACCCAACATTGTATATACATCACCCAACACTGTACACCCAACATTGTATATGCATCACCCAACACTGTACACCCAACATTGTATATACATCACCCAACACTGTACACCCAACATTGTATATTCATCACCCAACATTGTATATACATCACCCAACATTGTATATAAATCACCCAACACTGTATACCCAACATTGTATATACATCACCCAACACTATACACCCAACACTATATATGCATCACCCAACACTGTACACCCAACATTGTATATACATCACCCAACATTGTATATACATCACCCAACATTGTATATACATCACCTAACATTGTACACCCAACATTGAATATACATCACCCAACTACTCTAATCCCCCCATCATCATCATCATCATCATCATCATCACTGGGGGGAGGGGACCACAGACAGGTGACGCTACACCCAACACTGAATATACATCACCCAACATTCTATATACATCACCCAACACTGTACACCCACCATTGTATATACATCAACCAACTACTCTAATCCCCCCATCATCATCACTGGGGGAGGGGACCACAGACAGGTGACACTACACCCAACATTGTATATACATCACCCAACACTGTACACCTAACAATGAATATACATCACCCAACATTGTATATACATCACCCAACATTGTATATACATCACCCAACATTGTATATACATCACCCAACACTGTACACTTAATATTGTACGCACATCACCCAACATTGTATATACATTTCCCTCTCAATCTTCCCCACATCCTTCTCTCTCTCTCTCTCTCTCTCTTTCCCCATCCCCCCACTCTCTCTCTCTCTCTCTCTCTCTCTCTCTCTCTGTTTCCCTCTTCCTTCTCTCTCTCCCTCTTAATCTTTCTCAGCCCCTCTCCCTTCCCTCTCTCTCTCCTCTCTCACTCTCTTTCCCTTTCCCCCTCTCTCTCCTTTCCCGCCTTTCTTTCGCCTACCTTCTCTGCCGCCTCTCTCTCTTTTGTTCCCTCTCCATCTCCTTCTCTCTTTCTACCCCTCTCCCTTCACTCCCTCACTCTCATCCCCCCTTCTCCTCTCTCTATCTCCCTCTCTCCTTCTATGCCCTACTCTCTCCCCCCTCACTCTTCCCTTACTCTCCCCCAATCTCTCTCCTTCCCTCTCTTTCTCCGACCCTCTCCCCCATCTCTCTCTCTCATTTGCTCTCTCTCCACCCCTCTCTCCTTCTACCCCTCTCCCTTCCCTCCCTCTCTCACCCCCCACTTCTTTCTTCCCCTCTTTATCTCCCTCTTCCCTTCTGTTACCTACTCTCTACCTTTTCCCCCTCCCTTACTCTCTCCCCTTCTCTCTCTCTCTCTCTTTCTCTCACCCTCTCCCCTACCCATTTCTCTCTTGCTCCCTCTCCACCTCTCTCTCTCCTTCTACCCCTCTCCCTTCCCTCCCTCTCTCGCATTCCCCCTTCTCCCTCCTGACCTCCCTCTTCTCCCTCCCATCCTCTCTCTATCCCCATCTCCCCTTCTGTGTCCTACTCTCTTCCTCCCCCTCTTCCCTTACTCTCTCCCCTTCTCTCTCTTACTCCCTCCCTTCCCCCTTCTCTCTCTCTCTCTCTGTCTCCCTCTTCACCTCTCACTCCTCTCCTACTACCCCTCTCTATCTCCCTCTCCCCTTCTATTTCCTACTCCCCCTCCTCCCCCTTCCTTCACACTCCCCAATCTCTCTCCTTCCCTCTCCACCTCTCTTTCTCCTTCTACCCCTCTCCCTCCCCCCATCTCTTTTTCCCCTTCTATCTCCTACTCTCTCCCCTTCCCTCTCTTTTTCCTTCTACCCCCCCCCCCCCACCTCCCTCTCCCCTTCTATCTCCTACTCTCTCCCTTCCCTCTCTTTCTCCTTCTACCCCTCTCCTGCCCCCACCTCCCTCTCCACCCCCATCTCCCTCTCCCCTTCTATCTTCTACTCTCTCCCCTTTCCTCTCTTTCTCCTTCTACCCCTCTCCCTCCCCCATTTCCCTCCCCCTCCCCCATTTCCCTCTCCCCTTCTATCTCCTACTCTCTCCCCTTTCCTCTCTTTCTCCTTCTACCCCTCTCCCTCCCCCCATCTCCCTCTCCCCTTCTATCTCCTACTCTCTCCCCTTTCCTCTCTTTCTCCTTCTACCCCTATCCCCCCCCATCTCCCTCTCCCCTTCTATCTCCTACTCTCTCCCCTTTCCTCTCTTTCTCCTTCTACCCCTCTCCCTCCCCTATCTCCCTCTCCCCTTCTATCTCCTACTCTCTCCCCTTCCCTCTCTTTCTCCTTCTATCCCCCCCCCCATCTCCCTCTCCCCTTCTATCTCCTACTCTCTCTCCTTCCCTCTCTTTCTCCTTCTACCCCTCCCCCCCATCTCCCTCTCCCGTTCTATCTCCTACTCTCTCCCTCCTCCCCCTTCCATCCCTCTCTCCCCATGTAGTTCACTTCTCTCACCCTATCTCTTGCTCCCTCTCTCTCCCCCTGCCCCCTCTCTCTGCCCCCCCCAACCCCCTCCCTTTCTCTCTCTCCTCTTCCCTCCTTCCCCCCTTTTCTTTATCCCTCTCACCCCCTCCCTCTCTCACCCCCCCCCCCCCCCTTACTGATCTTCTAATCATTGAAAAGGATAATCTGTAATCCTTATCAGATTCGTAATTTAGAAAAAAGGCAGAAAAGAGCCCCGAAATTTCTCTCCGCACTCTCTCCTATCTGACAGTGCCATGTTGCAGGCACTGGGGGCCGCTGGGGAAGACAATCAGGTGGCACACAGACTCCAGGCATTTTTCAGGGTGGGGTGAGACATGGAAAATCGGAAATGGTGTTTCCACTCTTGAAGGTAAAGAATACACAGAGCAACACTGACAGAGGGGAATATAATACAGGGAGGAAGAAGCCACAATAAATATTTACAAATTTCACTTTATTTTTATTTTTTTATTTATTTGTGTTTATTTACTTTTTTTTTTGCTTCCCCTGTGTGCTGTATTTAGAGCTGTATGGGAGTCAGGGGAGGCTGCAGCAGGTGACACAGACAAAGAGGGCCTGTCAGCACCTATGTGCAGGCAGTTAGGGGGATGGGAAGAAATCTGGGGGGGAGGGGGGGTGTATTTGTCTCTCCTAGGAAGGTCTCCTCATTTCTTCTCAGTTTATTTGCGGTGACCAGGGAGTCCAAGGCTTGGTTTACACCTATGCAGTTTCCTTTTGATACGTTTCTGCAGTGCTTTTTGTGGTGCATTTTACATTTTTGCACATGCTTTTTTTGACCCATTTTTCGCACTTTTTTTTTTTTTTTTATGATTTTTTTACATTTTTTTTGGCAAATTTGTTGTTTGGTGGATTAACCACTTCAGCCCCTGAAGGTTTACCCAACTTCATGACCAGACCATTTTTTGCGATACGGCACTGCGTCACTTCAACTGACAATTGTGCGGTCATGCAGTGCTGTACCCAAATAAAATTGATGTCCTTTTTTTTCCCTCAAATTGAGCTTTCTTTTGGTGCTATTTGATCACCTACGCGGGTTTTTATTTTTTGCGCTATAAACAAAAAAAAAGCCGTCAATTTTGAAAACAAAAAAAATAATATTTTTTACTTTCTGCTATAAAACATATCCAATAAAAAAAAATGTAAAAAATCGAATTTCTTCATCAGTTCAAGCCAATATGTATTCTGCTATAAATTTTTGGCAAAAAAAAAAAAAATCCCAAGAAGCGTATATTGATTAGTTTGTGCAAAAGTTATCGCGTATACAAACTATGGGATATTTTTATGGCATTTTTATTTTTGCTAGTAATTTATTTATTTACATATTTATTATTTATTTATTTCAGGTAATTATATAGTGCCGTCAATTTACGCAGCGCTTTACATATACATTGTACATTCACATCGGTCCCTACCCTCAAGGAGCTTACAATCTAAGGTCCCTAACTCACATTCATACATATATTAGGGACAATTTAGACAGAAGCCAATTAACCTACCAGCATGTCTTTGGAGTGTGGGAGGAAACCGGAGTACCCGGAGGAAACCCACGCAGGCACAGGGAGAACATGCAAACTCCAGGCAGGTAGTGTCGTGGTTGGGATTTGAACCAGCGACCCTTCTTACTGCTAGGCGAAAGCGTGATCAGTGATTTTTAGCGGGACTGCGACAATACGGCGGACTAATTGGACACTAAGTGACACTTTTTGGGAACCAGTGACAATAATACATTGATCAGTGCTAAAAAAAATGCACTGTCACTACTAATGACAGGGAAGGGGATCGATCAATGGGTTAAGTGTGCTCCTAGGGAGTGCTTTCTAACTGTGTGGGGGATGGCTTAGACCTCTTTCACACTGGAGGCGTTTTTCAGGCGCTTTAGCGCTAAAAATAGCTCCTGAAAAAAGCCTCAGCTGCAATCCCAGTGTGAAAGTCCGAGTGCTTTCACACTGGGGCACTGCGCTGGCAGGGCGTCACAAAAAGTCCGGCAAGCAGCTTCTTTGCAGCGCTGTAGGAGCGGTGAACACACCGCTCCTAAAGCGCCCCTGCCCATTGAAATCAATGGGCAGCGCCGCCGAACTGCCCGCAAAGTGCCGCTGCAGCAGCGTTTTGTGGGCGGTTTTTAACCCTTTATCAGCCGCTAGCAGGGGTCAAAATCGCCCTGCTAGCGGCCGAATAGCGACGATCAATGGGCAGCGCCGCCGAACTGCCGGCAAAGTGTCGGCAGCAGCGTTTTGTGGGTGGTTTTAACCCTTTTTCAGCCGCTAGCAGGGGTTAAAATTGCCCTGCTAGCGGCCGAATAGCGACAAAAATAAAGGTAAAGCGCCGCTAAAAATAGCGGCACTTTACCACCGACACCCAGGCGCTGGCAGTGTGAAAGTGCCCTTAACTGGAGGAAGAGAGAGACCTGTGTTCCTGCTTAGCAGAAACACAAGATCTCCATCTTCCTCTCTGACAGAACGGCAAGGCAGACCGCCGTTCTGCCTCTCCTATCAATGCAGCAGCTGAAAAAAGCATAGATGTGAACGTGTCCCATAGGAAGCCATGTTAAATGTATTACTTTTTATGTATCACTTGATCCTCCCTTCTAGATTGTAAGCTCTAATGAGCAAAGCCCTCTGATTCCTCCTGTATTGAATTGTATTGGACAGTAACTGTACTGTCTGCCCTTATGTTATAAAGTGCTGAGCAAACTGTATAAATCCCTAATAATAATAATAATAATAATAATAAATGGACTGTAGTGCGTTTCTGCAACAAGCAATAAAAAAAAGCATAGGTGTGAACTGAGCCTAAAGGAGTAAAAAAAAAAAAAAAACGTAGTTCATTTAAGTGACATTGGGAGTTCCCATTTTCTGACATTTTCCCAAAAATCAGGAGATTTCTAGAAGTTGTCATTTTGTTGTATTGCATTGGAGTCAGCAGAGGGAAGAAGATTAAAGCTGAAGTTTAATCTCCTTATGTTTTGCCTTACCTGGTCCCCTCCCCAACAACATGCTAATGAAATATTTTCATGACATACGTTCAGGGCTGCTGACAAGGCAGTACAACCAGCCCTCCCTCTTCTCCTCTCCCACCCGCTGCTATGGGCACATAGGGAGATGTTTCAGGATGGAGAGCGAGGGAAGGGGTCAGTAAATATGTCATTTACTGGCCATTTCCTTTCCTGAATGAACACAGTGAGCAATCTGCAGCAATCACTACTATGTTTATTCATCACTGAAGCATAGTAAACAGTGTCTTCTATGCTTCAGTTTGTGAATGAGCAGGAAGCCTCAGAGCACTTCCTATTCATTCATCTGTGCAGCTGAGGCTGCAAAGAGAGGGACTGATAAATCTATGTCCTCTGTCACTTTGGGCTGGGGGGGGGGGGGGCCTGTCAGGTAGGCTGTATGGGGCCCCATGATTTCTAACAGCAGCCCTGCGTACCTTATTATAGACCCAGTGATGTCATCAGTGGCTCTCGGTGATCCTCTATGCAAAGCAGGCAGATCACGGCTGGTGGGAGGGGCCGGCAGGGTGCTGTACATAGCTACATATCTCAGTGCTCCTCTCAAGAGCCCTCAACCCTAATGCAAGCAGTGGGCTGCCTCTTGGAAGCAGTTATGCAAATATCAAAATAGCTTGATAGCCTACTTTCCAACTGTCCCGAATTTCCCGGGACATTCCCGGGATTTAGACCCTTTTCCCAATTTTATTGTGTCCCGGGAAATGTCCTGGGAAATATGGTTTTTCCTGATTTTTCGCAGCTCTCCGCCGGCCGCCATTTCCAAGAAGACCAGAAGAAGAACACAGGTGGCTACAATAGAAATTAAGCTGCGGTGCAGTCCCCACCGGTGGGGGCACCTGATGTAAGGACGAACTCTGCTGGGGGCACCTGATGCAAGGACGGACTCTGCTGGGGGCACCTGATGGCATCTGGTGGCAGGTGACACGCTCAGGGGTCCTACTGATTATGCATTATGGTGAGTTGAATGATTTCATTTTATATTACAATGTAATAATAGAAATAATGTGCTTCAATCATTATGACACCATAACAACCATGGTGCCGGGATGATTGAACCGCTAACACCAGATGTTTGGAGTATCTTTATCTGCTGATTTGTTAAACTCTGGAATACACATTTCTATTGTGGTGTAGGATCTGGGCCTGCTGTCCCTCCATCCCTCTTTCCTTCCTTCTCTCTCCTTCAATCCCTCCTTTCTTTCTCTCTCTCCCTCTTCCCCCCTTTCTTTCTCCCTCCATCCCTCATTCATCTCACACTCTAACCACACCCATTTAAGCCACATCCAAAATTCCAGGTAAACCACACCCATTTTTCGCTGCAGCGCGCCTCATTTTTTATTTTTCTATGCCACGCCTACAAACGCATGCCCCACCCCCTAATTATAATAAGACTCTGCCTACAGCCAAAAAAGTGTCCTTATAATTTTTTGTACAATGTTGGCAACTATGTGATATGGGTATAAGTCAGGAGCAATAGGCGTTCCTAGGCAAGGTTTCATTTGCATATAGACCACCCACATGTGATGCGGAACCTCCATGATTGAAGAACTGAAATCCAATGAATGAAAGAACTACAAGTCCCATGATGCATTGCAAGGCTGTCAGTCACAAGCAAGACTTCCAAAGGCAGAGACATGATGGGACTTGTAGTTCCGCAACAGTCGGAGGGCCACGGGTTGAGCACCCTCCAGTCGGGAAATGAGGCAGAACTTTCCTGAAGCCTCTAATGCTCATTGTGAGAAGCTCAGATTAGTTTGATGAGAAGACCGGAGTCTTGTCAGTGAAAAATAAGAGCCCTGCTGACCTTGAGATTAAAATACATCCCATGTGCATCTAAACAAACTGTGTTCCTGAGTAAGTCAACCCCATCCTGAGTATCAATGCCTGTCCCCTGTCAGCATGCTGTAAAGAAAGACTGTTGTTCTCTATGTGGAAGCAGTGGTCTCTCTGCAGAGGTCCAACATGCCTCCTGACTTTGCTTCTCAGACTTTGCTTCTCAGATTACTAAGCAGCTAGCGTGTCAGATCTCTGCACAGACGCCATCACTTCCTAGAGCAAGGGTCCTTCCTGAGGAGGCAGCATTAGGTGTAAACCAAGCCTCAGGTTGTGCGTTTTTGGCAAGTATCCTGAAAGCGCATAAAAAGTCCTGCATGCTGCGTCGTTGGCGTGCTTCCAGAAAATGTGCCAAAGATGCTCAACCGAACAGAAAGTCTATGAGACTGCGGCTAGAACGCGTCAAAACCACGGGCATACCAGCGCGGCGGGCAAACTGCTGCAAAGCAGTGCAAAACTGGCCTTAGGCTTATTTAACCACCTCAGTACCGGGAACTTTCACCCCCTTCCTGCATTGAATGACAATTGCGTGGTCATGTAACTCTGTAACCATGTGAATTTTTTATCATTTTATTCACACAAATAGAGCTTTCTTTTGGTGGTATTTAGTCACTCCTGGGTTCTTTATTTTTTCCTAAAAAAAAAGACCAAAAATTTTCAAAGAAAAAAAAAGTATTTCTTAGTTTCTGTCAGTACATTTTGTAAATAAGTAATTTTTCTCCTTCACTAATGGGCGCTGATGAGGCAGCACTGATGGGCACTGATGAGGTGGCACTTATGGGCACTGATGAGGCGGCACTTATGGGCACTGATTAGGTGGCACTGATGAGGAGGCACAAATATGCCGCACTTATGGGCACTGATAGGTGGCACTAATATGTGGCACTGATATGTGGCACTGATGAGTACTGATAGGCGGCACTGATGGGTGGCACTGGTGGGCACTGGGCACAGATAGGTGGCACTGGTGGCACAGATATCTGGCACTGGTGGGGACAGATAGGTGGCACTGGTGGGCACGGATAGGCGGGACAGATAGGCGGCACGGATGGGCGACACTGATGGGGGGCATTGATGGGCAGCAGTGATGAGCATTGATGGGCACCAGTGATGGGCATTGATGGGCAGCACTGATATCCAGCACTGACTGGCATCACTGATTATCACTGATTGCTGGCACTTGTGGGCACTGATTGCTGGCACTTGTGGGCACAGATTTGTGCCAATTTTGGGCACTGGTTGGCACTGATTGCTGCCAGTGGCATTGCTGGCATTTCTGGCACTTTATTGTAATCAGGGCACTGATGATCAGTGCCCTGATTTACATCCCTACATGTCCTCTGTGAGAAGATGCCGCTGATCGTCTCTCTTCTCCTCACACTCTGTCAGTGTGAGGCGAGGAGCGCCGATTACCGGCATCTACGTGTTTGCATGTGACCAGCTGTGATTGGACACAGCCGATCACATTGTTAAAGAGCCGCGGCCGCGAGAGCAGTCGTTCTGGAGGGCCGTCATATGACGTCCACCCAGAACGAGAGCTGCGCCGTCCAGCCGTCATTTGATGGCCGGCGGGCGGGAAGAGGTTAAACTGTAAGATCGACTGAACTTCGTATATTTTTTTTTTATATAAAATATATATACAGTATATGTATACACTATATACACACATATATATATAATTTTTTTTGTCTTTATCATATTGGAGAAAGTTCCCTCCACTGTCTGTCCTCGACACCCAACCCCTAGAAGTTTTATTGCTTTCTATTTAGTGACTGTTGTCTCTGTGACAGGAAGTGAATAAAAATCCCCTCTTAGTTGTCACTGAAAGAGTTGTCCATGTTGAAAGAATTCCCCTCACCTTCTGCTCTGATGAGAACTGTAAAATTTGGGATTTTTTAGGAAATTTGTTCTTCAAGTGGACCTTTTAGCACACCTCCCAACTTTCTGAGATTGGAATGAGGGACACCTATTAGCAAAATTAAGTAGGCATAGGGCACACCCCCTGCCACGCCCCCTTAAAGGAGAATTGTACCAAAAAAAAAATGATTGGTTAAACCCACAAGTGCTTTCTGTCATTACTATTCCTTTTTGTTGGCTTTTGGAATTTACAAATGCAGCAATTTAGAAATTGGATACGAGGTTTAGCATTATAAAACTTTTTTTTGAAAGATAAGTAGTGCATTTTATATACAGCTATATAAATCAGACCAAAATGAGGGACAAATGAGGAGGAAAGATGAACAGAGGGACATTGCTCCAAATCAGGGACAGACCCTCAAAATCAGGGACAGTTGGGAGGTATGCTTTTAGTAACATCACTAGTCTGTACGACTACATTCCTGGCATGCTGCAATACACAGCTACAGAAAGTCTCCACCTTTTATCACAACAAGCCGTCTCAGAAATGCAGTCAGTGACTTTGCCCAGGCTGAGATGATGTCATCAGTCTACTGCAGGCAGGAGGAAGCATTTCCTCAGTCTCCTCTTCCTCAGTGATCACACAGCAACATTGTAAGTTTGTAGCAAGTCACAGTAAGCGGTAAAAATAGGCGGTTGAGCCGTGGTTTCAGCGGCCTCTTAATAGCTCCATAGCTCCCAACTGTCCCTGATTTGGAACAAAGTCCCTCTGTCCCTCTTTCCTCCTCATTTGTCCCTCATTTTGGTCTGATCTATATAGTTGTATATAAAATGCACTTTTTATCTTTCAAAAAGTGTTTCCCGGTGCTAAACATTTCATCCAATTTCTAAATTGCTCCATTTGTAAATTTTAAAAGCCAATATAAAGGAATAGTAGTGGTAAAAAGCCCTTGAGGATTTAATTAACCTTTTTTTTTTTCAGTTAAGTCTCTTTCAAGGGGGTGTGGCAGGGGGTGTGTCCTATGCCTACATACGTTTGCTAGTAGGTGTCCCTCATTCCCATCTCAAAATGTTGGGAGGTATGGTGATTTTAAGGGTTCGTTTATTTATTTATTTTTTTTAAATAACAAGCATATCATACTTACCTCCACTGTGCAGCTCGTTTTGCACAGAGTGGCCCCGATCCTGGTCTTCTGGGGGTCCCCCGGTGGCTCTCGCGGCTCCTCCCCACACCAGATAACCCCCTAGGAGAAGCGCTCTCCCGAGGGGGTTACCTTGCGCGCACGCTCCCGAGTCCAGCATTCAGTGGCTATAGCCACCGAATGTAGGACTCGGCCCCGCCCCCCCAGCACCCGCGTCATTGGATTTGATTGACAGCAGCGGGAGCCAATGGCTGCGCTGCTATCAATCTATCCAATCAAGTGCCGAGAACCCTGGGCAGAGAGACAGCGCGTCCCCGCCGGGTCAAGTTCCAGGGCTCAGGTAAGTAAAACGGGGGGGGGGGGGGGGCAGTCACTGCCAGGTGTTCTTTCACCTTAATGCATAGGATGCATTAACATACCTCCCAACATTTTGAGATGGGAATGAGGGACACCTACTAACAAAAGTATGTAGGCATAAGACACGCCCCCTGCCACACCCCCTTAAAGGAGAATTAACCCAAAAAAAGGTTAATTAAATCCACAAGGACTTTTTTTTTTTTTACCACTTCTATTCCTTTATATTGGCTTTTAAAATTAAACAATTCAGCAATTTAGAAATCAGATGAAAGGTTTAGCGCTGGGAAACACTTTTAGAGAGAAAAAAATTGCATTTTATATACAACTATACAGATCAGACCAAAATGAGGGACAAATGAAGAGGAATGAGGGACAGAGGGACATTGCTCCAAATCAGTGACAGTTCCTCGAAATCGGGGACAGTTGGGAGCTCTGCATTAAGGTGAAAAACCACGAAAGTTTACAACCCCTTTAAGATGCAATGGAAGTGTGATGGGGTTGTTCACATGACTTGATCGCAAAACTTTGACCACATTCCGCGTTTAGTGGGAAGTAGTGGCGCCCAACTCAACCCATTCGAGTGAATGCGGCCAGATCGCAGCCTTCCTGCAATCGCGTGTAATGCGCTCGGGTTTCGGTCGGTGCGGTCAGGCAGGCTTTTCAGGATAAAAAAGGGCAGGGTGGAGGTGGCACTTGTCCACAGCCCTCTGAAAAGCGTTCCACCACTGATCACTTTTCAGAGGTGGCGGAAAGTGTGAATGAGCCCTAAGTGCTTATTCTGCGTTCTGCGGAGAAAGTGCTGAAGCCATCAAATCATCCTGACAGCAAGGCAAGCAGCATTTTCAGGCGGAGAACAGCAATGGCAGCCTATGGCTTCTCTCAGCTTGTCTCCTTTAAAGACGGTCTGATTAGAAGACTCATGTAGGATAAGTGTGGCCCCAGCTGCACCCTGGTGGGGGTCCCTGGATGCTGCCGCATGATTTTATCATTGGATGACCTGTGCAATATTTCTAGCCAGGCCGGTCATTTTATAAATTGATTTTCCTATATATGCACAAGCACTTAATGTGGCGATAAGGAATTGATCTGCTTACTACTGCTGAGGTAAGCTGCGGATGTTCAGCCAAAAGCCAAGGGGGAGGGGCTTTCTGGAGGTTTAAGGTGACGCTGGTGGAGGGTCGTCCTTTAAGGAATTATCTGCAATTAAAGTCGGCCTGTTGGTAACTTATCAAGTTTGTGCAAATACAGTGGATATAGAAAAGAACCACACCCTTTAAAATAATCACACTTTGTTGCAGCCTGAAATGAAGACAGACACAGTTTTTGTTTTATCCAGCTATATGTACTATTGCAACTTATAACATCCAAGTGAAAGATATAACACCAACATGCCAGAATAAAATAAAAACAATTCAAAAACAGAATCAATAAGTTGGAAAAAATTCCCGACAGGTCACAATATACAACTACAATATATTTTATTAGAGAAGCCCCACCTTTTATTAATAAAAAAGAAAGTCCAGTCACCCTGCCTAGGCTGTAATGATGTCATCAGTCTGCTGCAGGCAGGAGGAAGCAGTTTCCCAGTTTCCCTGCCCCCCCCTAGAAATTAGTTGTGGGTGAGTGGGTGGGCGAGAGAGCGGGCGGCTCCAGGAGGGACAATGGGGCAATTGCCCCCCCCCCCCCCGAGTAATTAGTTGCGGGTGAGTGAGTGGGCAGACGAGAGAGCGGGGCGGACTCCGCGGGCGGGCAGCTGGGAAGTTGAGAAAGCGGGCGGCTCCGTGGGCAGGCGGCTGAGAGAGCGGGCGGCTCCACGGGCAAGTGAGAGAGCAGGAGGGCCGGGCAGCTGAGCGGCTCGGCGGGCGGGTGAGAGAGCGGGTGGCTCCGCAGGCAAGCGGCTGGGAGGGGAGGGGGTGAGAGAGCAGGCGGGCTGGGCAGCTGGGCGGGCTGGGCACCATGTAGGCAGCCGCGGGCAGCAGAGAGATAACATCATCTCTCTGCTGCCTGACTTTGGGACACAGCAAGAGACAATCCCCACCTTAGCAGGAAAATGACACAGCAAGTGACAATACGCAACGTGTGGCAGGTGACGTGGCAAATAACAATCAGCATCTGGTGGCAAGCAACGGTGGAAAGTGACACGCTCAGGGCTCCCACTGATTCTGCATTATGGTGAGTTGAACCATTTCTTTTTATAAAACAATGTAATAATAGAAATAATGCGCTTCAATCATCCTGACACCATAACAACCATGATGCCAGGATGATTGAAGCGCCAACACCAGCCACTTCCCCAATAAAATGCCAGCAAAAACCATATTTCTTGGCAGTGCCCCTCCTGAGACTAGACTCTGGATCGCCCCTGGTCAGACGTTTGTGAACACAACCAAGAACTGGATTTATATTGTTGTGTCATCTAATTTTCATAAACTGCAAAAAGAGTTTAGTTTCCTTGCAAACATTTTTTTTTTTAAAGGTAGTAAATTCCTTGCAAACATTAGAAATCATGGGGCCCCACAACGTCTACCAGACACCACCTCCCACTTCCCCCAGGTGAAGGAAGGCCTGTAATTCTGTTCTGGCCTTCGGAATCCCCAACAGGGTCATATGGGGTAGTTGGGGGTCATGATGATACACTGTGACCCCCTGGGGGCTACAAGCCTTACTTATCCCCCAGGATCAAGTGGTATGCTGCTTATTTCTTGCTTGTTACATTGTAGCAGAAGGGATGTTGGAGGAACCTAAATATAGCAGAGGGGAGCCAGGCAGTTCTGGGGCAGGTTCATTTAGCGCCCAGGGCAGGGATGCAGAACTTCACCCCCACTGTTAGTTCATGCCGTAGAATGGGTTTACTGCCCTGAGTCCTTTCTCTGTACCCTTACTCAACTGTTGTCCCTTCTGCCCTCCCCTTGTCCTGGCCCTGGAGCCAGGCAGCAGCAGGGGGACAGCCAGGCCTGGACCCTCCTGCTAACCCAGTGAGGCCCAGGACCCTGTCTCCACCAGAAGTCCTTGTGACAGGGTGACAACACAGGAGCACAACTGAGAAACAGGAACAGAGTGTTGTCACCCTAGCAGGGAGTGTCTGAACAAGGACATCAGGGATTATATAATGACAGCTGCAGGTTTAAAAGGACAGAAAATGTTTTTTGAACTGACATTAATGTGGTAAAGACTATAGAAGATTTTAGTGAATATATGCTAACCAGATGGTTATTATATATTTTCATAAGAGAAAGAGAGAGAGAGAGAAAAGAGGGGGGGGGGGGAGAGGAGGGGAGTGAGGGGGGGAGATAGGGTGAGAGAGTGGGGAGGGGAGGAGAGAGGGGAGGAGAGAGGGGGAGAGAGAGGAGAGAGGGGTGGGGGGGAGAGAGGGGGGGGAGAAGGGAGGAGAGAGGGGAGAGAGAGAGAGAGAGAGGGGGGGAGAGAGAAGGGGAGAGGGGGAGAGAGAGGGGGGAGGGGGGAGAGAGAGGAGAGAGGGGGGACAGAGAGAGAGGGGGAGGGAGGAGAGAGAGGGGAGAGGGGGGAGAGAGAGGGAGGAGAAAGGGGGGAGAGAGAGAGAGGGAGAGAGAGAGGGGAGAGAGAGGGAGAGGGGGGAGAGAGAGAGGGGGAGAGAGAGAGGAGAGAGAGAGGGGGAGGGGGAGAGAGAGAGGAGAGAGGAGGGACAGAGAGAGGGGGAGGGGGAGAGAGAGGGGGGAGAGAGAGGGGGGAGAGAGAGGAGAGAGGGGGAGAGAGAGGGGGAGGGGGGAGAGAGAGAGGGGGAGAGAGAGGCGAGAGAGGGGGAGAGAGAGAGGGGGAGAGTGCGGGAAGGAGGGGGAGGAGGGAGAGAGAGAGAGAGAGACGCTCTTGAAGTATCCATCATGGCCAATAGTCAAATGTTCAAATGGTGTTTCTTACCTTGGTGTAACTGTAGAGGCATAGCGGCATATTCATTAAAATGACCTTTTAGGACAAACAAACACAATCCTTTACCCAATGTTTTGGTAAAATATAAAAGATTGGGTTGTGTTGAGTAAATAGATTATCAAACATGTCAAGCCTGAAAATTGTGCACGCCCATAGAATTTTACAAAAAACGATGGTACCCAAAACTCTCCATAGAGAATACTTTAAAAGCCTTTACAGATTATTAGTTTAGAGTTAACATGAACTATGGCTCTAGAAACTTTTTTTTTTTTGCTACTTTATTGCTACTACGAGGAGCCTTAGAAGCACCCTATGTGATAGCATGGGCAGGAGATGAGTCCTCTTTATGGAGACATCAGGGGGTCTATTAGACCCCCAATGTATCTTCTGCTCCCCCCCCCAATGCAGCTATCCAAGCACAGATTGTGTTTGAATAGTTGCATCCTTGGCTACACTAAATGAGGAATGACAGCTGCGACCCCAAAAGTGTTGCAATGCACAACGCTCCTGGGGTCATTAGTTGCACGAGTTCCTCCTGCTTTCACTTTGGAAGTAGTTTCCCGCCAACAGGGGTGTACTTTGAGAGTTCCATAAAAGTGATCAGACGGCTCTAGAGCAGTCCAGGTCACTTTTATTTTCCTTGTGCTAAGGCCGATACCAAGGTTATGGCTGCAAAAGCAGCTGGAAGCTTGATTTAACCCCTTGTCTACCATGCCGTTTATAAACTGACTTTGGTTGACAAATGTTTAAAGCAGCGAGGGTGACGTTCACCAAACATTCACTGCTGGTGAATTCATCACTGACATTTACAACACATGCACCAGGAAGATTCACCTGCAGTGGTGAAAGTCAGATTACCTGCTTTATAAATCAGCCCCAATATAGTGCTGCGTCTTCACGGACACTCCGCACAACTGAAGACACGTGTACACAGCTGGGGTGTAATATTTGAGCAGCTAATAAAAGTTTTTACTGTGCACTACTGGCTGCAATGGGTTGAGATGATAGAAAGGGTTAATGACCAGCCTGCCGCCGCCGTATCGGGGAGATTTGATGCAAATAGATTTTGCATGGAGAAGTTTTGACTTGCAAACTTGGAAGGCGACTGAAACAGCAGAGGAGAGGAACCTGCCTGAGGACCCATCCAGGTCTATGTGTTTTGCGGTAACGTGTGGTTACTGGAACCAGCAGCAACCAGCGTACCACGGGGCAGTTTGCTGCATTCAGTGCACCACCAATGCAAGTGCATGGCACGGTGAGGGATCGGTCATGCCTGCAGAAGCCTTTGCTGCTCACTTTTCAGGGGGACAGTTAACAGGCGGCTGAGAGGAGATATGCTATCTCCACACCACCTATTTTAGGCTCCATTCACACTTGTAGGACTCCAAAGTTCCTCTGACTTTGGAGTGCAACTTTATTCAACTTTGGTTTAACTTTGGATGGGTGCAACTTGGATACGACTTTGGCTTTGACCAGTGACAACTGTTGCACACAGGTTGCATTAATGACATTCAGGTACGACTTTTCATGCAACTTTTGAGGGTTAGGATTGAAGTCTATGGCCCTCAAGTTGCATGAAAGTCAGACCAAAGCAGTGCATGAACTACTTTGAAGTTGCTGCAACTTTAAATCTGAATGGTTATCATTGGAAAACACAGGGGAACGACTTGTCATGCAGCTTTGATGTCCAAAGTTGCAAAACAAGTCGCATGAGTATGAATGGAGCCTAAACCTTGAAAAGTCCGGACCACTGCGCCTCAACTGCTTGCACTACACCGGTTGCGTCACAACCCTATTGACGTGAATGGGTCAGGTTTGGTAGCTGAACGCAACATGGGGGTAACTGCGTGTGTTCATCCCCTACCCAGCTGTCATTGCAGTTAAAGAGGGGAGGTAAATCCATGGCTTAACCACTTATTTTTACTGCCCTCGGGCTGCCTGTGTGAATGAGCCCTTATACATTACCATGCCTTGAGGTGCATCAGAAGAAAAGTGGTGACGTTCCGATTTGGCTGCAGTTGTGGCCCCAACATAACAACCAATAATGTGCAGTAGAGCTGCACAATTCTGGCCAAAATGAGAATCATGATTTTCTTTGCTTAGAATAAAAAGATCATGATTCTCGTAACGTAAAATCTTTCACATTATACAAAAATTTTTTAATTCATTTCCAAAAAAAAATTGCATTTGAAAGACCGCTGCGCAAATACAGTGTGACATAAAATATTGCAACAACCACCATTTTATTCTCTAGGGTCTCTACAAAAAAAAAAAAAATGCATATATATATATATATATATATATATAATTATAAATATATATATATATATATATATATATATATATATATATATATATATATATATATATATATATATAAATAATGTTTGGGGGTTCTAAGTAATTTTCTAGCAAAAAAAAAGATTTTAACTTGAAGGTCAGAAAAAGGTTTAGTGTGCGGTTAAACTTTCCTCTTTTACACACAAGTCTATTCCTTTGACAAATTGTTACAATGTTTATACTTAAAGTGGAGTTCCACCCACTTTTACAACTCTTTAGCATCCCTCACTAAACTGTGCACTGTAAACGAATTGGATATTTTTTTATTTTTTTTGTCAGCACCTACTGTATATCTGCTGTATTCATTTTTCACTTCCTCCTCCCTGGCCGTGGCCCATCGCATCATTTCCTGTTTGCAATGCCTTCTGGGAAGGGGCGACAACTTCCTCTGACACTGCCATTGCTATGGAAACCTGACCTGAAACCTATTACACTGCTTGTGCTGCACTGAGCATGTGTGAGATCTGCAAGGATGAGATCCAGGAAGAAATACAGTCTGGCCTCAGATGCCCACACTTAAGATGGCCACAGCCTGCTGTAAGTTTATAAAATAACAAACTACTGCTATAAACTAACACAACAGACCTTAGTTTACAGACTAACTTTACTAGAATACATTAAGCTTGTGTATTATAGGGGTATTTTTATTTAAAAAGTATAATTTCGGCCGGAACACCACTTTAAGTTCCACTGCTAAAGAATGTTGTGATTCTTGGCAGACTGCCCGTTTTTTTTTTCTCTTCCTTTCTTTTGATGGCTGTGGCTTCAGAAGAGCAGAGAGAATTCTTTGCATAAACAGAATCGTGAAACACTTTTGTCAAGATCGCAATGGGGGAAAAAAATCGCGATAACGATTCTTGACGATTAATCGTGCAGCTCTAACGTGCAGCAAGGAACTCATGGATCCACACTGCAACTCACAGATCTAAATGGACCTTCACCAACTGTCTGGTGTTGCAAACCCATTGTTCTCTTGTTGGAGAGCGAAAATGACAAGTCCTGAAACCTGCATTCCAGGAAATGTCAAAAAGAAAGCTGAACTCCGGGATAAGTAAATTATTGTCTAAATCCATTCATCAAGTGTATTCTGGAATCTCGTTGATCTTTGTGTATTTCTTCCAGACCTGTGCAGTAATCCAGTGTGAGACTTCCTGTAATAAAGACCGCTCACTGCTGCTCTCTCTCCTTGTGCAGGGTGACTGGTCTTGTCTCCGCCCCCTGCTGTAGTTTTCTGCAGGCAACATGTAGTGGGTGGGGCCTGCCGGGCCCCTCCCCGAGCTCTGCTCTCTGCACAGGCTATGCAAAGCACAGTGATGGTGTCACTGCTACCTTGTTTCCCCGAAAATAAGACCTAGCGTGATCATCGCTGATGGCTGCAATATAAGCCCTACCCCGCAAATAAGCCCTACCCTGTTTCCCCGAAAATAAGCCCTACCCTGAAAATAAGACCTACAAGGACTTTAACTAGGGCTTATTTGGGGGGTAGGGCTTTTATTGCAGTCATCACTGACAATCACAATAGGTCTTTTTTTCGGGGAAACAGGGTATATTTACAAGGTAATATCTGGGTTTGCAAAGGCATTTGGGGGACACAAAGTACATTTATATCCTTTGCTGTTATTGAGGAATATACCCCCCCCCCCCCCCCCCCCCCCGAATTTCAGCTTGAAGAAAACATTTAAGTCGACAAGAGCATATCCCTGGGGGCTGGAAGCCTCTCCTTGGATTTTTAGTTTTACATATTACACAATACACAATATTTTACAAGCAGTAAATATTTCCTGGGAAAGAATTTGTTTAGGGTTCTATTTCTGGACATACTATAAATATATTGTCAATCGGTTTGCAGACACGGAGGTTGTCGCTTGTAATGCTTCATTGGTAGAGAAAAGGGCAGAAACCCGTATCAACCTTCCTCCAATCATCTTACAGGGTTTGCAGCCTTCTGAAATTTGATTGGGCGCTCTTCTTGCACTTTGTATATTATCTTTTCATTTTGTTTTATGCCCCCGTTCACATTAAACATAGCGGGAATGAGCGTTCCCACTTGCGATTTTCACAGAGACATTCTTGCGTGATTCCGCGTGTCGTCCATAGGGCAACCCATTCCATTGCAAGGGCTGCCCCATGCCCGTTTGTTGCCCAAAAGAAGCTACTTTTTGGGTGACAAGCTGAACGCGATTTTTGAATTCTGTCACACAGCGATCACAGAAAAAAAAAAAACACCGCGTTTAGGGTGCCATTTAGAATGAATTGCACCCGAATGCAAATTTGCAGCCTTTGCCATGCGATTAAGGCTCCATTCACACCCGAGCGTATTGGAAGCGCGGGCTGGAATCGTTTGATTGTGCCCACGAATTCCAGAATTGCGGACAAGCACGGGACGGGTTGGCGATGCCATTATTTCTTAATGGCACCCCAAACGTGGTAACGATTTTCCCACGACTGCCGTGCAATAAAATGCACTAAAATCGCAGCAAAAATCACCAAACGCGCCTGGCTCTGTGCCAAAAGTGCTTCTTTGGCGCATTTCTGGAGCAGAATGAGGCCCATTCAAATGAATGGTGCCGCTCCAAATAAAACACTAAAAAAAATTTGGTGCAGCAAGTGTCGCTGCAGTACTGTCCGCGACATATAAAATATATATAAATAAATAAATAATAAAAGAAACATATAAATGACTTTGTTTATACTTGAAAAACAGTAAAAGATAAATATTTTTTCTTAAAAAAATAAATAACAGTAGAAAATAAATACATTTGCAAAACTGTCAATTTTACGATGTAAGGCTCCAAGCACACTTTGTGCCTTAGAATCACAGCGATTCTAAATCGCAAAGTGTGATTGGAGCCTTACATCGTAAAATTGACAGTTTTGCAAATATATTTATTTTCTACTGTTATTTTTTTTTTCATGAAAAAATATTTATCTTTTACTGTTTTTCAAGTATAAACAAAGTCATTTATATGTTTCTTTTTATTCTTTTTTTTATTTATATATATTTTACAATTATTATATTTCAAGCTGCACTCCAGGATATTCAAATATTATTTCTTAATCCATTCCTCATGTGTATTCTTTATAAATTATTGATGTGCTTCTTGTAATAAAGACCGCTCACTGCTGCCCTCTCTCCTTGTGCAGGGTGACTGGTCTTGTCTCCGCCCCCCTCCTGTAGTCTTCTGTAGTGGGTGGAGCCTGCTGGGCCCCTCCCACAGCTCTTCTCTCTGCACAGGCTATGTACAGCACAGTGATGATGTCATGGCTCCTTTTTACAAAGTGATATCTGGGTTTGCAAATGCATTTGGTGCAATTTGGTGGATTTAGCCACACACCAGTGCGACCCCAAATCAGTGCGAGTGCATGTGCGGCTTGCTTACATCCGTGAAACTTCGATGAACAGATGTCAATGCAAATCGCACAGAAATAGTGCAGGAATCTTTTTCAAAGTTCCATCGCTACGAATGGCGTGCGACTCCTCATGCGACTTTGAACTGCCAAGTCGCACTGGTGTGAACCAGGGCTTACTGTATATCCCTTTTCACTGGTAAAGAATAGATTTAAATGAAAGTATTTGTGCCCGGAGTCCAGAAATTCAGATTTAATCTTTTTTTTTAACCTTCTGAATGAAGAGAAAGATACATTGTATCTTCTTTTTTCTTGCAGGAGAGAAAAATGTAAACAAACCAAAGTGTGTAAAAAAAAAACAAAAAAAAAAAAACAATTAAAAATGAAAAATAAAGAAAAAAATAACAAGATCAGGGTTTGCCAGGGTCAGTGTTGGTATACTATCCATGGACACATAGGCTGTTATCAGCAGTTTTGAGAGGAGTTTTTCAGCTGTAAAACAGCTTTAACTACAAAAAAGGCTGAAAACAGCTTAAAAACGCCAAAAAAAAAAAAAAAAATGCTGAAAAACACGGCTATTCCGCGATTATCAGCATTTTTAAGCTTTTATGGAAGTATAGTTTTGCTAAGAAACGCCAAAAATAAACACTACTACAAAAACGCTGAAAAAACTCACTCTACAGCATTCTACAGCTAACGTTACTGGCTTTTTTTATAAAGTCCAGTGTGCATGAGACCTAAGGGTCAAGGTCATCATCAAAGGTCAAGGTAAAAGGTCAAAGGTCATGGTCAGAATATTTTGGGTAGAATTTGTTTTTAATTAGTATCAGTGTCAGTTAGTGTCAACATACATACACTATATTGCCAAAAGTATTGGGACACCCCTCCAAATCATTGGATTCAGGAGTTCCAATCGCCTCCATGCTCACAGGTGTATAAAATCGCACACCTAGGCCTGCAGACCACTTCTACAAACTTTTGTGAAAGAAAGGGTCGCTCTCGGGAGCTCGGTGAATTCGGGCTTAGGTCAAACTAGCGCGATGCGGGAACCCCCTGCAAATTCACACTGCACTCTGCGAACTGATGGGAGTGTCAATAGAAAGTTAATGACACCCCCAAATCACTTTGTATATCACAGTGCAAACTGTCAATTCGGACAGGAATCGGATTGCATGGGTGTGAACACCCATGCGATACTGGGCGGGCGTCATATGAGGTCCTTGGCTTCTCGCAGCTCCCGGGGGGGGGCCACAGCACGGCGATTGTGGATGAGGTGTCGTGAAAAAAAAATGAACTTTTCAAAAGACTCATTATGCCTCATTGAATAGACGTTGGGGTGTTTGCTTTCCAAAATTGGGTCATTTTGTGGGTAATTCCACTGTCCTGGTGCTCCAGGGCCTTCACAAATGTAATAGGTTGTTAGGAAATTAGAGGTGTAATTTATGCTCCTAGAACCCCTGACGGTGCTCCCTGCATGTTGGACCTCTCTGTGTGGCCAGGCTGTGTAAAAGTCCCACACATGGGGTATCACCATACTCGGGAGGATGGTGAACCCAGCCTCGAGCCAAGCATCCCAATACTTTTGGTAATATAGTGTATGTGGTATTGCTGCGATTGTCAGGAGCAGGAGAATTTATTTTGGGTTTTTCTTTGGTGGTAAATTATGATGAAAAATGTTTTTTTTTTTTTTACTATTTTGGGCTGGTTTTCATTTGATAATAACAAAAAAAATCAGGAGATATCTGTTACCATTGACCACCAAAATTAAGCCCAATTTGTCCTGAAAAAAAGGCGGTATAATCCACAAGCAGTTGTGATGATATGTACAGTTTTACTAACACATGTCAAAGTTGCAAAATTGTGCTATGGCATTTACATTTGTTTTACCCTTAGGGGCGCAGGGGTTAATTCGAGGATGCCCGACGAGAAGGGGCCAAATATCTTCAGCGATGTCTGGAGTGAACAGCATTTTGCTGTATAGTGACCAGCTGTCAGGGCTGGGCTCAGCCCTTCCTTCTCTGAGCTGGTCACTCAACTGTCAGCTAATTGCCAGCTTCTATCTCTTCACAGCTACTCAGCTGTTGATGAGTTCCTGCTCGTCAGTCCTGCCTACTTAAGCCGTCCAGTTCAGAGGATCTCTGCCTTCACCCTGGTCAACATCACAGAGACTATCTCCTGCGATCCTGTTCAAGACTTGCTTTGCTGACATCCCTTCTGGCTCCAGATCCTGCTTGCTGTTTCACTACATTGATCCCTGACTTCTGGCTTGGCTGACTATCTGTTCCGATTACTGAACGTTGGCTATGTTTTGACTAAGTTTGTTCTTTTTACTTTTATTAATGCGGAGTTCCACCCGATTTTACTACTTTACATTAACAGCATTTACACACCTCATTTGTTCCAAAATGGCATTATTGGAATGGCAAATGGAATTATTTTTTTTTCTTCTAAGGGTTACCATGTTAGGAGGCTTTTCAGTGGCCTTTCTCCTGGGAGCTGTGTGTCCTTATTCCCAGGAGTCAGTGCGGATGGCCGCCGCTCGTTCTCGCGAGATTCGCAAAACCAGAAGTGATGCAAATCTCTGCCATCACAACGGGGTGGGCACTTCCGACGACGACGCCCGTTGTGATGGCAACGCGGAAGTTTACGGCGCTCCGCGCCATACATGCTGCGCGTGCGCGGGAACACGCGGTGCATGCTGGTAGCTCAGCATCACCGTATCCAGGAACTGTATGCTTGTGGGCTTCACATGCCCACAAGCAAGATGAAAACTGGCAGTAAGACATTTTAAAACTAAGTTTTTCATACGAAACCGGACACCGGGGGATATATTTGACAAAACAAGTGAGTGTTACATTGAACTTATATATACTTAAAAATTGTTTAAAAAAGAAAAAAATTCCAATTGTCCTTGGAACTCCACATTAAACGCGTGCAACAAAAGCCCCCCACCCCCCACTTGGTGCAGGTACCCATCAGACCCATATGTACTAGCCATATGCCCTTCTGCAGCCACACAGTTTGCACGAATAGTACATCTGCCCCTGGCCCCCAGACAAGGTCATTTGCTGACCGTATAAACATGTTCATTTGGCAAAGAAATACCTGTACCTGTTTATACCACAACGACATAAAAAGATCTATAGGGGTCCCGCCCTTCGATCGCCATCTCATGGCAATGCCCCCCCCCCCCAGCCCAGCCCAGGTTAGAATTGCTTGCAGCAAAATTTGACGTTACTGCAGATTCACCAGCCGTAGTCTGAGATGGTTCCTAAGCCGATCGATACTTTAACCCTTTCCTTTCTAGGCTGCTCTGCTTAGAGGGAAGTGTAATTAATGGTATCCCTTGCCTGGAAGTGACAGAGTAAATACAGCAAACCGGGCCTTGCATTTTCAATCACACCAGTTTTGCAGTGAGTGCATATAATGGAAAGAAAGGGGGGGGGGGGGGGTTGTGACATCAACTTGTCTGCACTGACAGTTAGCAAAAAATGAGGCATTCTGCAGGTTCCAAGGTATCTGCATGGAGTACAGGCGCCCCCTAGTGTGTTCAAGTAGAACTACTTTCTAGAAAAAAGTGATGAGGGCCTCGGGAGGTTAGGTCAATCATGCAGTATTGTATTGTTACTATTATTATTATTATTATTATACATCTCATGATGGTTTGTAGGTACTTCCCCTTTTTCCAGCCCACTCTTTCTGAAGCACCCCAGGTGGCCGCCCCTTCTACCTACCTCTTGGCCCGCCAGCTCCAGCTATCATCTCTAACGTGACAGTCTTACATGTGTTACTGTGCATGCTCTGTTATATGCAATGACATGGTACAGAAAGATAGGTGTCCCGTAAGCCGCACACCAAGTCAAAGCCTGATGTGTGATAGTGAATGGCAGTCTCAGCCTGGACCCCTGCCAGGCCACGCCCCCCCAAATGCGTTTCACTCCGCCCACCGGAGCTTACTCACGGGGGAGTATGCAATGACAATGGCAATGACATCCCTCCTTAGACCCCCTGCAGAGCGTATGGCCACTTGCTGACTTGGCAAAATCCACCGGCAAGCTTAGCTCTTCAATAAGACACAGGAATTGAGTTCAACACAATTTTACTGCAGAAAAGTGCACTACAGAGAATGTCCAGTCTTTTGAAGTGTAAGAAGACAATTTTCCTACACGCTGTCCCTGAATGAAATAAACTGACTAACGAAACCAGAAAAATAAGGAGAGTTTAGCAAGGACTGTACTAACTAGCACCAAACATGAGGGGGAAACAGAGGGATTATCCCAAAGAAATACATAAGCAAATTGCTTTGACACCATACCACCACTGGGTGTCAGTAAAGTTTCCAGGACCCTGATAACATGGCTAATCAGTCTCCTGTTAACTCTCAGCATTGCATTCTGTAATTCATAGACTGTTATACCATGCAGAGCTCTCTTGGAACCTCTCAGCTCTCTAAATGCCCTGGATTGTGTATCCTGTAATGTGGGGGTTCCTCTTGTAACATGACAATCTTATGTAAGGTGGCATTGATAAGTGTAAGGTGGTAGTGGTAAGTGTAAGATGGCATTGGTAAGTGTAAGGTGGCAGTGATAAGTGTAAGATGGCATTGGTATGTGTAATGTGGCAGTGGTAAGTGTAAGATGGCAGTGGTAAGTGTAAGGTGGCAGTGGTAAGTGTAAGGTGGCAGTGGTAAGTGTAATGTGGTAAATGTAAGGTGGTAGTGGTAAGTGTAAGATGGCATTGGTAAGTGTAAGGTGGCAGTGATAAGTGTAAGATGGCATTGGTATGTGTAATGTGGCAGTGGTAAGTGTAAGATGGCAGTGGTAAGTGTAAGGTGGCAGTGGTAAGTGTAAGGTGGCAGTGGTAAGTGTAATGTGGTAAATGTAAGGTGGTAGTGGGAAGTGTAAAGTGGCAGTGGTAAGTTTAAGGTGGCATTGGTAAATGTAATGTGGCAGTGGTAAGTGTAAGGTGGCAGTGGTAAGTGTAAGGTGGCAGTGGTAAGTGTAAGGTGGCAGTGGTAAGTGTAATGTGGTAAATGTAAGGTGGTAGTGGGAAGTGTAAGGTGGCAGTGGTAAGTATAGGGTGGAAAGTGTAGGGTGGCAGTGGCAAGTGTAATGTGGTAAGTGTAAGGTGGCAGTGATAAGTTTAATGTGTTAAGTGTAGAGTGGCATTGGTAAGTGTAGGGTGGTAGTGGTAAGTGTAATGTGGCATTGGTAAGTGTAATGTGGTATTGGTAAGTGTAGGGTGGTAGTGGTAAGGGTAACGTGGCAGTGGTAAGTGTAAGGTGGCAGTGGTAAGTGTAAGGTGGCAGTGGTAAGTGTACGGTGGCATTGGTAAGTGTAATGTGGCAGTGGTAAGTGTAACATGGCAGTGGTAAGTCTAATGTGGCAGTGGTAAGTGTAATGTGGTAAATATAAGGTGGTAGTGGGAAGTGTAAGGTGGCAGTGGTAAGTATAGGGTGGTAAGTGTAGGGTGGCAGTGGCAAGTGTAATGTGGTAAGTGTAAGGTGGCAGTGATAAGTTTATTGTGGTAAGTGCAGGGTGGTAGTGGTAAATGTAATGTAGCAGTGGTAAGTGTAAGGTAGCACTGGTAAGTGTAGGGTGGTAGTGGTAAGTGTAAGGTGGCATTGGTAAGTGTAGGGTGGTAGTGGTAAGTGTAAGGTGGCATTGCTAAGTGTAAGGTGGAAGTGGTAAGTGTAATGTGGCAGTGCTAAGTGTAATGTGGAAAGTGTAATATGGCAGTGGTAAGTGTAATGTGGCAGCGGTAAGTGTAATGTGGCAGTGGTAAGTATAAGATGGCATTGGTAAGTGTAATGTGGCAGTGGTAAGTGTACGGTGGCATTGGTAAGTGTAAGGGGGCATTGGTAAGTGTAAGGTGGCAGTGGTAAGTATAAGGTGGCATTGGTAAGTGTAAGGTGGCAGTGGTAACTGTAATGTGGTAAGTGTAATGTGGCAGTGGTAAGTTTAAGGTGGCATTGGTAAGTGTAATGTGGCAGTGGTAAGTGTAAGGTGGCATTGGTAAGTGTATTGTGGCAGTGGTAAATGTACGGTGGCATTGGTAAGTGTAATGTGGCAGTGGTAAGTGTAATGTGGCAGTGGTAAGTGTAAGGTGGCATTGGTAAGTGTAATATGGCAGTGGTAAGTGTAATGTGGCAGTGGTAAGTGTAAGGTGGCAGTGGTAAGTGTAATGCGGCAGCGGTAAGTGTAAGGTGGCAGTGGTAACTGTAATGTGGTAAGTGTAAGGTGGCAGTGGTAAGTGTAATGTGGTAAGTGTAATGTGGTAGTGGTAAGTGTAACATGGCAGTGGTAAGTGTAATGTGGCAGTGGTAAGTGTAATGTGGCAGTGGTAAGCGTAATGTGGCATTGGTAAGTGTAAGATGGCATTGGTAAGTGTAATGTGGCAGTGATAAGTGTAAGGTGGCAGTGGTAACTGTAATGTGGTAAGTGTAAGGTGGCAGCGGTAAGTGTAATGTGGTAAAGGTAATGTGGCAGTGGTAAGTGTAACATGGCAGTGGTAAGTCTAATGTGGTAAGTGTAAGGTGGCAGTGATAAGTTTAATGTGGTAAGTGTAGAGTGGCATTGGTAAGTGTAGGGTGGTAGTGGTAAGTGTAATGTGGCATTGGTAAGTGTAATGTGGTATTGGTAAGTGTAGGGTGGTAGTGGTAAGGGTAACGTGGCAGTGGTAAGTGTAAGGTGGCAGTGGTAAGTGTAAGGTGGCAGTGGTAAGTGTAAGGTGGCAGTGGTAAGTGTAAGGTGGCAGTGGTAAGTGTAAGGTGGCAGTGGTAAGTGTAAGGTGGCAGTGGTAAGTGTACGGTGGCATTGGTAAGTGTAATGTGGCAGTGGTAAGTCTAATGTGGCAGTGGTAAGTGTAATGTGGTAAATATAAGGTGGTAGTGGGAAGTGTAAGGTGGCAGTGGTAAGTATAGGGTGGTAAGTGTAGGGTCGCAGTGGCAAGTGTAATGTGGTAAGTGTAAGGTGGCAGTGATAAGTTTATTGTGGTAAGTGTAGGGTGGTAGTGGTAAATGTAATGTAGCAGTGGTAAGTGTAAGGTAGCATTGGTAAGTGTAGGGTGGTAGTGGTAAGTGTAATGTGGAAAGTGCTGGATTCATATAGAGTTCTGGATACAAACAATGAGTCTCACCTATACTGGACAGGGGTCCTGAATACTATTAACAATGCCTTTTCAGTCTCCATCCAGACCGACCCCAAACCATGCCTGCTGGGTATCCTAGATGACCTCTCCCCTGGAGGATAACCTCAAACCACCCATTGCAAGGGCCCTGTTTCAGGCACACCTGCTCATCCTCCGAAGGTGTAAGGGGACTGAGCCCCCCCCACGATTAGAGAATGGATTGGACAGATGGGTGACACCTTACGGTTGGAAAAGTTTATATTCCAACATAGGGGACGACCGGGCAAATTTGATGATCAGTGGTCACCTTGGCTGAGCTCACCAGGCCTAGCCCCGATGGACCTCATACTAGATAGGTTACTGGGTTGCTAAGTTACAAAAGGTAACACACCAGGTCACATTGATGGTCGATGACTAGAGCAGCAGGCCTCGAGGATTACAGGCTACATTGATAACAAAATGCAAGCTGAAATGATACTGTCCTAGATAGTGGTGTAGAGATGATAATAATTGATGTATGTACACTGTGAGCTATTGGAATGGGAATTTATTGACATGTTTGTAAACTGAGTTTTTCGATAAAACTTTGTTCTGAGAAAAAAACAAACAAACAATGAGTCTGGTTGGGGGGGGCACATGTGGGCTCACTGGATGTATAATGAAGAAGGAGGACGGGGAACACCTCAAGGTGGGCAGGAACAACCCTAAACTGAAAGCTGGGTGCTGTAATTGAAGATATTATTATTATTAATAATAATAATAACAATATAAAAAGCTAAAATAAATAAATAAAATAATAATAATAAGAAGAAGAATAGCTTCCAAAAATAAATAAAACATTAATAACAATAATAATTCAAGCTTGAAACAATAAGATAAATTAACAATAATACAAGTTTGAAAGACAAATAATAATAATAATAATATTAATAACAATAATCTGAAACAATAACTAAAAATAATTATAAAAGATCAAAACCAAAAATAAATAAATACAAATAATACATATAATACAAATTAAAATAATAAAGAAAACAAATAAATTAATATACATAATACCAGATTGAAACAATAACATAAAAAACAAAAAATTGAAACAAAAAAATTATTATTATTAATAATAACATAAGCGTTAAACAATAAAATAGATAAAACAATAAATGAATAAACAAATAAATAATAATATCATTATTGGAATAATAAGAATATAATAAAACCAAAAAATTAAAACAAATATTAAAAAATAATATTGATACAAGATTAAAAAAAAAAATCTAAAAATAAAATAATATATAATACTTGAAACTAGAAAACAAAACAATAATTATAAAAATAATAAGTAAAATACGGGCTTGAAACAATAAAATAAATTAATAACAAGATTAAAATCATAAAATAAAAATAAATGAATATAGTACAAATTAAAACAATAAAGTAAATACATATATATATAATATTTAGAATACCAGCTTGAAACAATAAAATTCTAATACAAAATTAAAACAAAAAAAACATTTTTTAGTAATAATAATAATAATAATAGATTTAAGCAATTAAATAAAACAAAAAATTACAATAAAATTCGTTTAAAAATATATAATACAATAAAAAGTAAACAATAAAATAAAAAAAATAAACCAAATGAAACAATAAAATAAAAATACTAATTATAACGCAAGATTGAAAAAATGACCAAAAGAACTAATAGCGGATTTCTGGTGCTCTTGCCAGCACATCGGACCCTCCCATGGACCGCCCCTGGAAACCATGACAACCCTGCCAGTCATATCCAGCTCTTCCCCCGGATCTCGCTCTCTGAGGAGGATTGTCCTCTCCGGGCCGCCGTCCCGCTCTCTCTCATCCTGCAGTTGACGGTTTCCATGGTAACGGAGGACGCGGCTCTAGTCTCGCGAGATGTAGTGATGTTCTGGTTGCTGGGCTTTGTTTGGGGTGTGCCGGTGGCGGGTGGACGGTGAGTGATGGGTGGAGGGGGGTGGATGGTGGGGTGTGGGGCGGATGATGATGTGTATGATGTGGAGTATAAGGGTTGCTGTTAATAATCCGGGGCCCTGATAGGCCCCACCCCCCAGGAAATATGAAATCAATATTTTCGTTAAAAATTCACTAAAATCGTTATTAGTGATGGAGGAAGGACACGCCCCCTACCCCGCCTCAAACCCCTCCCATTCAGGGAATGCTCTGCAGGCCTGTGCTATGGTGGGGATGGAGGGGTTAGGGCACACACCTCCTCACCGCCTCTTAAATGCCTTCTGAAGGGTGATCTCAATATGAATCGCTCTTCAGAGAGCAAAACATGTGTGAACAAGCCCTTGATTGTTGATGTTTTAATTTTTTATTACAATTTTATTTGGAGGCTTCCTGTACAGTCACAGACTGAAGCATAGTAAACACGGCCTACTATGCTTCCCGTATGTATGAAGACTGGAGAGATCAGTACTGATCACTGGCTGTGTTCATAAAGGAAAGGAATGTGACATAACCGGCCCTCCCGCTCGCCATCCCCCGACACCGATCCTCCTCTGCTCCGCTGCAGCCATCAGGAGGGAGAGGAGGAGAAACCGGAAGCACTGTGTGTAGGGGGGGGGGAAGGGGGACATACAGGGTGATCACAGCAACAAGGGGGCCCCAAATACTGGAGGGGGGGAGGGGGGTTCAGTGATAAGGCAGTACAGCCAGCCCTGCTGAACTGATGAGGCCCCTACAGTGCCCGGCTGTACTGTCTTATGGCCTCCATTGTAATACCTGATAATAATCTATTTCTGTCTTTTCTCCTTTCAGTCTGTAGTCCTGGAGCTGATGGCTGTAAGTGTCACTTAGAGATCTGTCACCGTCCCCTCTGTGTATTCAGTCTTCTCTCCCTCTATCCTCTCTGTGTATTCAGTCTTCTCCCCCTCTGTCCCCTCTGTGTATTCAGTCTTCTCTCCCTCTGTGTATTCAGTCTTCTCTCCCTCTGTGTATTCAGTCTTCTCCCCCTCTGTCCCCTCTGTGTATTCAGTCTTCTCCCCCTCTGTCCCCTCTGTGTATTCAGTCTTCTCCCCCTCTGTCCCCTCTGTGTATTCAGTCTTCTCTCCCTCTGTGTATTCAGTCTTCTCTCCCTCTGTGTATTCAGTCTTCTCTCCCTCTGTGTATTCAGTCTTCTCTCCCTCTGTGTATTCAGTCTTCTCTCCCTCTGTGTATTCAGTCTTCTCTCCCTCTGTCCCCTCTGTGTATTCAGTCTTCTCTCCCTCTGTCCCCTCTGTGTATTCAGTCTTCTCTCCCTCTGTGTATTCAGTCTTCTCTCCCTCTGTGTATTCAGTCTTCTCCCCCTCTGTCCCCTCTGTGTATTCAGTCTTCTCTCCCTCTGTCCCCTCTGTGTATTCAGTCTTCTCTCCCTCTGTCCCCTCTGTGTATTCAGTCTTCTCCCCCTCTGTCCCCTCTGTGTATTCAGTCTTCTCCCCCTCTGTCCCCTCTGTGTATTCAGTCTTCTCCCCCTCTGTCCCCTCTGTGTATTCAGTCTTCTCTCCCTCTGTCCCCTCTGTGTATTCAGTCTTCTCTCCCTCTGTCCGCTCTGTGTATTCAGTCTTCTCTCCCTCTGTCCCCTCTGTGTATTCAGTCTTCTCTCCCTCTGTCCCCTCTGTGTATTCAGTCTTCTCTCCCTCTGTCCCCTCTGTGTATTCAGTCTTCTCTCCCTCTGTCCCCTCTGTGTATTCAGTCTTCTCTCCCTCTGTCCCCTCTGTGTATTCAGTTTTCTCTCCCTCTGTCCCCTCTGTGTATTCAGTCTTCTCTCCCTCTGTCCCCTCTGTGTATTCAGTCTTCTCTCCCTCTGTCCCCTCTGTGTATTCAGTCTTCTCTCTCTCTGTCCCCTCTGTGTATTCAGTCTTCTCTCCCTCTGTCCCCTCTGTGTATTCAGTCTTCTCTCCCTCTGTCCTCTCTGTGTATTCAGCCTTCTCTCCCTCTGTCCCCTCTGTGTATTCAGTCTTCTCTCCCTCTGTCCCCTCTGTGTATTCAGTCTTCTCTCCCTCTGTGTATTCAGTCTTCCCCCCCTCTGTCCCCTCTGTGTATTCAGTCTTCTCTCCCTCTGTCCCCTCTGTGTATTCAGTCTTCTCTCCCTCTGTCCCCTCTGTGTATTCAGTCTTCTCTCCCTCTGTCCCCTCTGTGTATTCAGTCTTCTCTCCCTCTGTGTATTCAGTCTTCTCTCCCTCTGTGTATTCAGTCTTCTCTCCCTCTGTGTATTCAGTCTTCTCTCCCTCTGTGTATTCAGTCTTCTCTCCCTCTGTGTATTCAGTCTTCTCTCCCTCTGTCCCCTCTGTGTATTCAGTCTTCTCCCCCTCTGTCCCCTCTGTGTATTCAGTCTTCTCTCCCTCTGTCCCCTCTGTGTATTCAGTCTTCTCCCCCTCTGTCCCCTCTGTGTATTCAGTCTTCTCCCCCTCTGTCCTCTCTGTGTATTCAGTCTTCTCCCCCTCTGTCCTCTCTGTGTATTCAGTCTTCTCCCCCTCAGTCCCCTCTGTGTATTCAGTCTTCTCTCCCTCTGTGTATTCAGTCTTCTCTACCTCTGTCCCCTCTGTGTATTCAGTCTTCTCCCCCTATGTCCTCTCTGTGTATTCAGTCTTCTCCCCCTATGTCCTCTCTGTGTATTCAGTCTTCTCACCTTCTGTCCTCTCTGTGTATTCAGTCTTCTCTCCCTCTGTCCTCTCTGTGTATTCAGTCTTCTCCCCCTCTGTCCCCTCTGTGTATTCAGTCTTCTCTCCCTCTGTGTATTCAGTCTTCTCCCCCTCTGTCCTCTCTGTGTATTCAGTCTTCTCCCCCTCTGTCCTCTCTGTGTATTCAGTCTTCTCCCCCTCTGTCCTCTCTGTGTATTCAGTCTTCTCTCCCTCTGTCCCCTCTGTGTATTCAGTCTTCTCTCCCTCTGTCCCCTCTGTGTATTCAGTCTTCTCTCCCTCTGTCCCCTCTGTGTATTCAGTCTTCTCTCCCTCTGTCCCCTCTGTGTATTCAGTCTTCTCTCCCTCTGTCCCCTCTGTGTATTCAGTCTTCTCTCCCTCTGTCCCCTCTGTGTATTCAGTCTTCTCTCCCTCTGTGTATTCAGTCTTCTCTCCCTCTGTCCCCTCTGTGTATTCAGTCTTCTCTCCCTCTGTGTATTCAGTCTTCTCTCCCTCTGTGTATTCAGTCTTCTCTCCCTCTGTCCCCTCTGTGTATTCAGTCTTCTCTCCCTCTGTCCCCTCTGTGTATTCAGTCTTCTCTCCCTCTGTCCCCTCTGTGTATTCAGTCTTCTCTCCCTCTGTCCCCTCTGTGTATTCAGTCTTCTCTCTCTCTGTCCCCTCTGTGTATTCAGTCTTCTCTCCCTCTGTGTATTCAGTCTTCTCTCCCTCTGTGTATTCAGTCTTCTCTCCCTCTGTGTATTCAGTCTTCTCTCCCTCTGTCCCCTCTGTGTATTCAGTCTTCTCTCCCTCTGTGTATTCAGTCTTCTCTCCCTCTGTCCCCTCTGTGTATTCAGTCTTCTCTCCCTCTGTCCCCTCTGTGTATTCAGTTTTCCCCCCCTCTGTGTATTCAGTCTTCTCTCCCTCTGTGTATTCAGTCTTCTCTCCCTCTGTCCCCTCTGTGTATTCAGTCTTCTCTCCCTCTGTGTATTCAGTCTTCTCTCCCTCTGTCCCCTCTGTGTATTCAGTCTTCTCTCCCTCTGTCCCCTCTGTGTATTCAGTCTTCTCTCCCTCTGTGTATTCAGTCTTCTCTCCCTCTGTCCCCTCTGTGTATTCAGTCTTCTCCCCCTCTGTCCCCTCTGTGTATTCAGTCTTCTCTCCCTCTGTCCCCTCTGTGTATTCAGTCTTCTCCCCCTCTGTCCCCTCTGTGTATTCAGTCTTCTCCCCCTCTGTCCCCTCTGTGTATTCAGTCTTCTCCCCCTCTGTCCCCTCTGTGTATTCAGTCTTCTCTCTCTCTCTGTTCCCTCTGTGTATTCAGTCTTCTCTCCCTCTGTCCCCTCTGTGTATTCAGTCTTCTCTCCCTCTGTCCCCTCTGTGTATTCAGTCTTCTCTCCCTCTGTCCCCTCTGTGTATTCAGTCTTCTCTCCCTCTGTCCCCTCTGTGTATTCAGTCTTCTCTCCCTCTGTCCCCTCTGTGTATTCAGTCTTCTCTCCCTCTGTGTATTCAGTCTTCTCTCCCTCTGTCCCCTCTGTGTATTCAGTCTTCTCTCCCTCTGTCCCCTCTGTGTATTCAGTCTTCTCTCCCTCTGTGTATTCAGTCTTCTCTCCCTCTGTCCCCTCTGTGTATTCAGTCTTCTCTCCCTCTGTCCCCTCTGTGTATTCAGTCTTCTCCCCCTCTGTCCCCTCTGTGTATTCAGTCTTCTCTCCCTCTGTCCCCTCTGTGTATTCAGTCTTCTCTCCCTCTGTCCCCTCTGTGTATTCAGTCTTCTCTCCCTCTGTGTATTCAGTCTTCTCTCCCTCTGTGTATTCAGTCTTCTCTCCCTCTGTGTATTCAGTCTTCTCTCTCTCTGTCCCCTCTGTGTATTCAGTCTTCTTCCCCTCTGTGTATTCAGTCTTCTCCCCCTCTGTCCCCTCTGTGTATTCAGTCTTCTCTCCCTCTGTCCCCTCTGTGTATTCAGTCTTCTCCCCCTCTGTCCCCTCTGTGTATTCAGTCTTCTCCCCCTCTGTCCCCTCTGTGTATTCAGCCTTCTCCCCCTCTGTCCCCTCTGTGTATTCAGCCTTCTCCCCCTCTGTCCCCTCTGTGTATTCAGTCTTCTCTCCCTCTGTGTATTCAGTCTTCTCTCCCTCTGTGTATTCAGTCTTCTCCCCCTCTGCTGTCCCCCCTGTGTATTCAGTCTTCTCCCCCTCTGTCCCCTCTGTGTATTCAGTCTTCTCCCCCTCTGTCCCCTCTGTGTATTCAGTCTTCTCCCCCTCTGTCCCCTCTGTGTATTCAGTCTTCTCCCCCTCTGTCCCCTCTGTGTATTCAGTCTTCTCCCCCTCTGTCCCCTCTGTGTATTCAGTCTTCTCCCCCTCTGTCCCCTCTGTGTATTCAGTCTTCTCCCCCTCTGTCCCCTCTGTGTATTCAGTCTTCTCTCCCTCTGTCCCCTCTGTGTATTCAGTCTTCTCTCCCTCTGTCCCCTCTGTGTATTCAGTCTTCTCTCCCTCTGTCCCCTCTGTGTATTCAGTCTTCTCTCCCTCTGTCCGCTCTGTGTATTCAGTCTTCTCTCCCTCTGTCCCCTCTGTGTATTCAGTCTTCTCTCCCTCTGTCCCCTCTGTGTATTCAGTCTTCTCTCCCTCTGTCCCCTCTGTGTATTCAGTCTTCTCTCCCTCTGTCCCCTCTGTGTATTCAGTCTTCTCTCCCTCTGTCCCCTCTGTGTATTCAGTTTTCTCTCCCTCTGTCCCCTCTGTGTATTCAGTCTTCTCTCCCTCTGTCCCCTCTGTGTATTCAGTCTTCTCTCCCTCTGTCCCCTCTGTGTATTCAGTCTTCTCTCTCTCTGTCCCCTCTGTGTATTCAGTCTTCTCTCCCTCTGTCCCCTCTGTGTATTCAGTCTTCTCTCCCTCTGTCCTCTCTGTGTATTCAGCCTTCTCTCCCTCTGTCCCCTCTGTGTATTCAGTCTTCTCTCCCTCTGTCCCCTCTGTGTATTCAGTCTTCTCTCCCTCTGTGTATTCAGTCTTCCCCCCCTCTGTCCCCTCTGTGTATTCAGTCTTCTCTCCCTCTGTCCCCTCTGTGTATTCAGTCTTCTCTCCCTCTGTCCCCTCTGTGTATTCAGTCTTCTCTCCCTCTGTCCCCTCTGTGTATTCAGTCTTCTCTCCCTCTGTGTATTCAGTCTTCTCTCCCTCTGTGTATTCAGTCTTCTCTCCCTCTGTGTATTCAGTCTTCTCTCCCTCTGTGTATTCAGTCTTCTCTCCCTCTGTGTATTCAGTCTTCTCTCCCTCTGTCCCCTCTGTGTATTCAGTCTTCTCCCCCTCTGTCCCCTCTGTGTATTCAGTCTTCTCTCCCTCTGTCCCCTCTGTGTATTCAGTCTTCTCCCCCTCTGTCCCCTCTGTGTATTCAGTCTTCTCCCCCTCTGTCCTCTCTGTGTATTCAGTCTTCTCCCCCTCTGTCCTCTCTGTGTATTCAGTCTTCTCCCCCTCAGTCCCCTCTGTGTATTCAGTCTTCTCTCCCTCTGTGTATTCAGTCTTCTCTACCTCTGTCCCCTCTGTGTATTCAGTCTTCTCCCCCTATGTCCTCTCTGTGTATTCAGTCTTCTCCCCCTATGTCCTCTCTGTGTATTCAGTCTTCTCACCTTCTGTCCTCTCTGTGTATTCAGTCTTCTCTCCCTCTGTCCTCTCTGTGTATTCAGTCTTCTCCCCCTCTGTCCCCTCTGTGTATTCAGTCTTCTCTCCCTCTGTGTATTCAGTCTTCTCCCCCTCTGTCCTCTCTGTGTATTCAGTCTTCTCCCCCTCTGTCCTCTCTGTGTATTCAGTCTTCTCTCCCTCTGTCCCCTCTGTGTATTCAGTCTTCTCTCCCTCTGTCCCCTCTGTGTATTCAGTCTTCTCTCCCTCTGTCCCCTCTGTGTATTCAGTCTTCTCTCCCTCTGTCCCCTCTGTGTATTCAGTCTTCTCTCCCTCTGTCCCCTCTGTGTATTCAGTCTTCTCTCCCTCTGTCCCCTCTGTGTATTCAGTCTTCTCTCCCTCTGTGTATTCAGTCTTCTCTCCCTCTGTCCCCTCTGTGTATTCAGTCTTCTCTCCCTCTGTGTATTCAGTCTTCTCTCCCTCTGTGTATTCAGTCTTCTCTCCCTCTGTCCCCTCTGTGTATTCAGTCTTCTCTCCCTCTGTCCCCTCTGTGTATTCAGTCTTCTCTCCCTCTGTCCCCTCTGTGTATTCAGTCTTCTCTCCCTCTGTCCCCTCTGTGTATTCAGTCTTCTCTCCCTCTGTCCCCTCTGTGTATTCAGTCTTCTCTCTCTCTGTCCCCTCTGTGTATTCAGTCTTCTCTCCCTCTGTGTATTCAGTCTTCTCTCCCTCTGTGTATTCAGTCTTCTCTCCCTCTGTGTATTCAGTCTTCTCTCCCTCTGTCCCCTCTGTGTATTCAGTCTTCTCTCCCTCTGTGTATTCAGTCTTCTCTCCCTCTGTCCCCTCTGTGTATTCAGTCTTCTCTCCCTCTGTCCCCTCTGTGTATTCAGTTTTCCCCCCCTCTGTGTATTCAGTCTTCTCTCCCTCTGTGTATTCAGTCTTCTCTCCCTCTGTCCCCTCTGTGTATTCAGTCTTCTCTCCCTCTGTGTATTCAGTCTTCTCTCCCTCTGTCCCCTCTGTGTATTCAGTCTTCTCTCCCTCTGTCCCCTCTGTGTATTCAGTCTTCTCTCCCTCTGTGTATTCAGTCTTCTCTCCCTCTGTCCCCTCTGTGTATTCAGTCTTCTCCCCCTCTGTCCCCTCTGTGTATTCAGTCTTCTCTCCCTCTGTCCCCTCTGTGTATTCAGTCTTCTCCCCCTCTGTCCCCTCTGTGTATTCAGTCTTCTCCCCCTCTGTCCCCTCTGTGTATTCAGTCTTCTCTCTCTCTCTGTTCCCTCTGTGTATTCAGTCTTCTCTCCCTCTGTCCCCTCTGTGTATTCAGTCTTCTCTCCCTCTGTCCCCTCTGTGTATTCAGTCTTCTCTCCCTCTGTCCCCTCTGTGTATTCAGTCTTCTCTCCCTCTGTCCCCTCTGTGTATTCAGTCTTCTCTCCCTCTGTCCCCTCTGTGTATTCAGTCTTCTCTCCCTCTGTGTATTCAGTCTTCTCTCCCTCTGTCCCCTCTGTGTATTCAGTCTTCTCTCCCTCTGTCCCCTCTGTGTATTCAGTCTTCTCTCCCTCTGTGTATTCAGTCTTCTCTCCCTCTGTCCCCTCTGTGTATTCAGTCTTCTCTCCCTCTGTCCCCTCTGTGTATTCAGTCTTCTCCCCCTCTGTCCCCTCTGTGTATTCAGTCTTCTCTCCCTCTGTCCCCTCTGTGTATTCAGTCTTCTCTCCCTCTGTCCCCTCTGTGTATTCAGTCTTCTCTCCCTCTGTGTATTCAGTCTTCTCTCCCTCTGTGTATTCAGTCTTCTCTCCCTCTGTGTATTCAGTCTTCTCTCCCTCTGTGTATTCAGTCTTCTCTCTCTCTGTCCCCTCTGTGTATTCAGTCTTCTTCCCCTCTGTGTATTCAGTCTTCTCCCCCTCTGTCCCCTCTGTGTATTCAGTCTTCTCTCCCTCTGTCCCCTCTGTGTATTCAGTCTTCTCCCCCTCTGTCCCCTCTGTGTATTCAGTCTTCTCCCCCTCTGTCCCCTCTGTGTATTCAGCCTTCTCCCCCTCTGTCCCCTCTGTGTATTCAGCCTTCTCCCCCTCTGTCCCCTCTGTGTATTCAGTCTTCTCTCCCTCTGTGTATTCAGTCTTCTCTCCCTCTGTGTATTCAGTCTTCTCCCCCTCTGTCCCCTCTGTGTATTCAGTCTTCTCCCCCTCTGTCCCCTCTGTGTATTCAGTCTTCTCTCCCTCTGTGTATTCAGTCTTCTCCCCCTCTGTCCCCTCTGTGTATTCAGTCTTCTCCCCCTCTGTCCCCTCTGTGTATTCAGTCTTCTCCCCCTCTGTCCCCTCTGTGTATTCAGTCTTCTCTCCCTCTGTCCCCTCTGTGTATTCAGTCTTCTCTCCCTCTGTCCCCTCTGTGTATTCAGTCTTCTCTCCCTCTGTGTATTCAGTCTTCTCTCCCTCTGTGTATTCAGTCTTCTCCCCCTCTGTCCCCTCTGTGTATTCAGTCTTCTCCCCCTCTGTCCCCTCTGTGTATTCAGCCTTCTCCCCCTCTGTCCCCTCTGTGTATTCAGTCTTCTCTCCCTCTGTGTATTCAGTCTTCTCTCCCTCTGTGTATTCAGTCTTCTCTCCCTCTGTGTATTCAGTCTTCTCCCCCTCTGTCCCCTTTGTGTATTCAGTCTTCTCTCCCTCTGTGTATTCAGTCTTCTCCCCCTCTGCTGTCCCCCCTGTGTATTCAGTCTTCTCCCCCTCTGTCCCCTCTGTGTATTCAGTCTTCTCCCCCTCTGTCCCCTCTGTGTATTCAGTCTTCTCCCCCTCTGTCCCCTCTGTGTATTCAGTCTTCTCCCCCTCTGTCCCCTCTGTGTATTCAGTCTTCTCCCCCTCTGTCCCCTCTGTGTATTCAGTCTTCTCCCCCTCTGTCCCCTCTGTGTATTCAGTCTTCTCCCCCTCTGTCCCCTCTGTGTATTCAGTCTTCTCTCCCTCTGTCCCCTCTGTGTATTCAGTCTTCTCTCCCTCTGTCCCCTCTGTGTATTCAGTCTTCTCTCCCTCTGTCCCCTCTGTGTATTCAGTCTTCTCTCCCTCTGTCCCCTCTGTGTATTCAGTCTTCTCTCCCTCTGTGTATTCAGTCTTCCCTCCCTCTGTCCCCTCTGTGTATTCAGTCTTCTCTCCCTCTGTCCCCTCTGTGTATTCAGTCTTCTCTCCCACTGTCCCCTCTGTGTATTCAGTCTTCTCTCCCTCTGTGTATTCAGTCTTCTCTCCCTCTGTGTATTCAGTCTTCTCTCCCTCTGTGTATTCAGTCTTCTCCCCCTCTGTCCCCTCTGTGTATTCAGTCTTCTCCCCCTCTGTCCCCTCTGTGTATTCAGCCTTCTCCCCCTCTGTCCCCTCTGTGTATTCAGTCTTCTCTCCCTCTGTGTATTCAGTCTTCTCTCCCTCTGTGTATTCAGTCTTCTCCCCCTCTGTCCCCTCTGTGTATTCAGTCTTCTCCCCCTCTGTCCCCTCTGTGTATTCAGTCTTCTCCCCCTCTGTCCCCTCTGTGTATTCAGTCTTCTCCCCCTCTGTCCCCTCTGTGTATTCAGTCTTCTCCCCCTCTGTCCCCTCTGTGTATTCAGTCTTCCCCCCCTCTGTCCCCTCTGTGTATTCAGTCTTCTCTCCCTCTGTGTATTCAGTCTTCTCTCCCTCTGTGTATTCAGTCTTCTCTCCCTCTGTGTATTCAGTCTTCTCTCCCTCTGTGTATTCAGTCTTCTCTCCCTCTGTGTATTCAGTCTTCTCTCCCTCTGTGTATTCAGTCTTCTCTCCCTCTGTCCCCTCTGTGTATTCAGTCTTCTCTCCCTCTGTGTATTCAGTCTTCTCTCCCTCTGTGTATTCAGTCTTCTCTCCCTCTGTGTATTCAGTCTTCTCTCCCTCTGTGTATTCAGTCTTCTCCCCCTCTGTCCCCTCTGTGTATTCAGTCTTCTCTCCCTCTGTCCCCTCTGTGTATTCAGTCTTCTCCCCCTCTGTCCCCTCTGTGTATTCAGTCTTCTCCCCCTCTGTCCCCTCTGTGTATTCAGTCTTCTCCCCCTCTGTCCCCTCTGTGTATTCAGTCTTCTCCCCCTCTGTCCCCTCTGTGTATTCAGTCTTCTCTCCCTCTGTCCCCTCTGTGTATTCAGTCTTCTCTCCCTCTGTCCCCTCTGTGTATTCAGTCTTCTCTCCCTCTGTCCCCTCTGTGTATTCAGTCTTCTCTCCCTCTGTCCCCTCTGTGTATTCAGTTTTCTCTCCCTCTGTCCCCTCTGTGTATTCAGTCTTCTCTCCCTCTGTCCCCTCTGTGTATTCAGTCTTCTCTCCCTCTGTCCCCTCTGTGTATTCAGTCTTCTCTCTCTCTGTCCCCTCTGTGTATTCAGTCTTCTCTCCCTCTGTCCTCTCTGTGTATTCAGCCTTCTCTCCCTCTGTCCCCTCTGTGTATTCAGTCTTCTCTCCCTCTGTCCCCTCTGTGTATTCAGTCTTCTCTCCCTCTGTGTATTCAGTCTTCCCCCCCTCTGTCCCCTCTGTGTATTCAGTCTTCTCTCCCTCTGTCCCCTCTGTGTATTCAGTCTTCTCTCCCTCTGTCCCCTCTGTGTATTCAGTCTTCTCTCCCTCTGTCCCCTCTGTGTATTCAGTCTTCTCCCCCTCAGTCCCCTCTGTGTATTCAGTCTTCTCTCCCTCTGTGTATTCAGTCTTCTCTACCTCTGTCCCCTCTGTGTATTCAGTCTTCTCTACCTCTGTCCCCTCTGTGTATTCAGTCTTCTCCCCCTATGTCCTCTCTGTGTATTCAGTCTTCTCCCCCTATGTCCTCTCTGTGTATTCAGTCTTCTCACCTTCTGTCCTCTCTGTGTATTCAGTCTTCTCTCCCTCTGTCCTCTCTGTGTATTCAGTCTTCTCTCCCTCTGTCCTCTCTGTGTATTCAGTCTTCTCCCCCTCTGTCCCCTCTGTGTATTCAGTCTTCTCTCCCTCTGTGTATTCAGTCTTCTCCCCCTCTGTCCTCTCTGTGTATTCAGTCTTCTCCCCCTCTGTCCTCTCTGTGTATTCAGTCTTCTCTCCCTCTGTCCCCTCTGTGTATTCAGTCTTCTCTCCCTCTGTCCCCTCTGTGTATTCAGTCTTCTCTCCCTCTGTCCCCTCTGTGTATTCAGTCTTCTCTCCCTCTGTCCCCTCTGTGTATTCAGTCTTCTCTCCCTCTGTCCCCTCTGTGTATTCAGTCTTCTCTCCCTCTGTCCCCTCTGTGTATTCAGTCTTCTCTCCCTCTGTCCCCTCTGTGTATTCAGTCTTCTCTCCCTCTGTGTATTCAGTCTTCTCTCCCTCTGTCCCCTCTGTGTATTCAGTCTTCTCTCCCTCTGTGTATTCAGTCTTCTCTCCCTCTGTGTATTCAGTCTTCTCTCCCTCTGTCCCCTCTGTGTATTCAGTCTTCTCTCCCTCTGTCCCCTCTGTGTATTCAGTCTTCTCTCCCTCTGTCCCCTCTGTGTATTCAGTCTTCTCTCCCTCTGTCCCCTCTGTGTATTCAGTCTTCTCTCTCTCTGTCCCCTCTGTGTATTCAGTCTTCTCTCCCTCTGTGTATTCAGTCTTCTCTCCCTCTGTGTATTCAGTCTTCTCTCCCTCTGTGTATTCAGTCTTCTCTCCCTCTGTCCCCTCTGTGTATTCAGTCTTCTCTCCCTCTGTGTATTCAGTCTTCTCTCCCTCTGTCCCCTCTGTGTATTCAGTCTTCTCTCCCTCTGTCCCCTCTGTGTATTCAGTTTTCCCCCCCTCTGTGTATTCAGTCTTCTCTCCCTCTGTGTATTCAGTCTTCTCTCCCTCTGTCCCCTCTGTGTATTCAGTCTTCTCTCCCTCTGTGTATTCAGTCTTCTCTCCCTCTGTCCCCTCTGTGTATTCAGTCTTCTCTCCCTCTGTCCCCTCTGTGTATTCAGTCTTCTCTCCCTCTGTGTATTCAGTCTTCTCTCCCTCTGTCCCCTCTGTGTATTCAGTCTTCTCCCCCTCTGTCCCCTCTGTGTATTCAGTCTTCTCTCCCTCTGTCCCCTCTGTGTATTCAGTCTTCTCCCCCTCTGTCCCCTCTGTGTATTCAGTCTTCTCCCCCTCTGTCCCCTCTGTGTATTCAGTCTTCTCTCTCTCTCTGTTCCCTCTGTGTATTCAGTCTTCTCTCTCTCTCTGTTCCCTCTGTGTATTCAGTCTTCTCTCCCTCTGTCCCCTCTGTGTATTCAGTCTTCTCTCCCTCTGTCCCCTCTGTGTATTCAGTCTTCTCTCCCTCTGTCCCCTCTGTGTATTCAGTCTTCTCTCCCTCTGTCCCCTCTGTGTATTCAGTCTTCTCTCCCTCTGTCCCCTCTGTGTATTCAGTCTTCTCTCCCTCTGTGTATTCAGTCTTCTCTCCCTCTGTCCCCTCTGTGTATTCAGTCTTCTCTCCCTCTGTGTATTCAGTCTTCTCTCCCTCTGTCCCCTCTGTGTATTCAGTCTTCTCTCCCTCTGTCCCCTCTGTGTATTCAGTCTTCTCCCCCTCTGTCCCCTCTGTGTATTCAGTCTTCTCCCCCTCTGTCCCCTCTGTGTATTCAGTCTTCTCCCCCTCTGTCCCCTCTGTGTATTCAGTCTTCTCTCCCTCTGTCCCCTCTGTGTATTCAGTCTTCTCTCCCTCTGTCCCCTCTGTGTATTCAGTCTTCTCTCCCTCTGTCCCCTCTGTGTATTCAGTCTTCTCTCCCTCTGTCCCCTCTGTGTATTCAGTCTTCTCTCCCTCTGTCCCCTCTGTGTATTCAGTCTTCTCTCCCTCTGTCCCCTCTGTGTATTCAGTCTTCTCTCCCTCTGTCCCCTCTGTGTATTCAGTCTTCTCTCCCTCTGTCCCCTCTGTGTATTCAGTCTTCTCTCCCTCTGTCCCCTCTGTGTATTCAGTCTTCTCTCTCTCTGTCCCCTCTGTGTATTCAGTCTTCTCTCCCTCTGTGTATTCAGTCTTCTCTCCCTCTGTGTATTCAGTCTTCTCTCCCTCTGTGTATTCAGTCTTCTCTCCCTCTGTCCCCTCTGTGTATTCAGTCTTCTCCCCCTCTGTCCCCTCTGTGTATTCAGTCTTCTCCCCCTCTGTCCCCTCTGTGTATTCAGTCTTCTCTCTCTCTCTGTTCCCTCTGTGTATTCAGTCTTCTCTCCCTCTGTCCCCTCTGTGTATTCAGTCTTCTCTCCCTCTGTCCCCTCTGTGTATTCAGTCTTCTCTCCCTCTGTCCCCTCTGTGTATTCAGTCTTCTCTCCCTCTGTCCCCTCTGTGTATTCAGTCTTCTCTCCCTCTGTCCCCTCTGTGTATTCAGTCTTCTCTCCCTCTGTCCCCTCTGTGTATTCAGTCTTCTCTCTCTCTGTCCCCTCTGTGTATTCAGTCTTCTCTCCCTCTGTGTATTCAGTCTTCTCTCCCTCTGTGTATTCAGTCTTCTCTCCCTCTGTGTATTCAGTCTTCTCTCCCTCTGTGTATTCAGTCTTCTCTCCCTCTGTGTATTCAGTCTTCTCTCCCTCTGTGTATTCAGTCTTCTCTCTCTCTGTCCCCTCTGTGTATTCAGTCTTCTTCCCCTCTGTGTATTCAGTCTTCTCCCCCTCTGTCCCCTCTGTGTATTCAGTCTTCTCTCCCTCTGTCCCCTCTGTGTATTCAGTCTTCTCCCCCTCTGTCCCCTCTGTGTATTCAGTCTTCTCCCCCTCTGTCCCCTCTGTGTATTCAGTCTTCTCCCCCTCTGTCCCCTCTGTGTATTCAGCCTTCTCCCCCTCTGTCCCCTCTGTGTATTCAGCCTTCTCCCCCTCTGTCCCCTCTGTGTATTCAGTCTTCTCTCCCTCTGTGTATTCAGTCTTCTCTCCCTCTGTGTATTCAGTCTTCTCCCCCTCTGTCCCCTCTGTGTATTCAGTCTTCTCCCCCTCTGTCCCCTCTGTGTATTCAGTCTTCTCTCCCTCTGTGTATTCAGTCTTCTCCCCCTCTGTCCCCTCTGTGTATTCAGTCTTCTCCCCCTCTGTCCCCTCTGTGTATTCAGCCTTCTCCCCCTCTGTCCCCTCTGTGTATTCAGTCTTCTCTCCCTCTGTGTATTCAGTCTTCTCTCCCTCTGTGTATTCAGTCTTCTCTCCCTCTGTGTATTCAGTCTTCTCTCCCTCTGTGTATTCAGTCTTCTCCCCCTCTGTCCCCTTTGTGTATTCAGTCTTCTCTCCCTCTGTGTATTCAGTCTTCTCCCCCTCTGCTGTCCCCCCTGTGTATTCAGTCTTCTCCCCCTCTGTCCCCTCTGTGTATTCAGTCTTCTCCCCCTCTGTCCCCTCTGTGTATTCAGTCTTCTCCCCCTCTGTCCCCTCTGTGTATTCAGTCTTCTCCCCCTCTGTCCCCTCTGTGTATTCAGTCTTCTCCCCCTCTGTCCCCTCTGTGTATTCAGTCTTCTCCCCCTCTGTCCCCTCTGTGTATTCAGTCTTCTCCCCCTCTGTCCCCTCTGTGTATTCAGTCTTCTCTCCCTCTGTCCCCTCTGTGTATTCAGTCTTCTCTCCCTCTGTCCCCTCTGTGTATTCAGTCTTCTCTCCCTCTGTCCCCTCTGTGTATTCAGTCTTCTCTCCCTCTGTCCCCTCTGTGTATTCAGTCTTCTCTCCCTCTGTCCCCTCTGTGTATTCAGTCTTCTCTCCCTCTGTCCCCTCTGTGTATTCAGTCTTCTCTCCCTCTGTGTATTCAGTCTTCCCCCCCTCTGTCCCCTCTGTGTATTCAGTCTTCTCTCCCTCTGTCCCCTCTGTGTATTCAGTCTTCTCTCCCTCTGTCCCCTCTGTGTATTCAGTCTTCTCTCCCTCTGTCCCCTCTGTGTATTCAGTCTTCTCTCCCTCTGTGTATTCAGTCTTCTCTCCCTCTGTGTATTCAGTCTTCTCCCCCTCTGTCCCCTCTGTGTATTCAGTCTTCTCCCCCTCTGTGTATTCAGCCTTCTCCCCCTCTGTCCCCTCTGTGTATTCAGTCTTCTCTCCCTCTGTGTATTCAGTCTTCTCTCCCTCTGTGTATTCAGTCTTCTCTCCCTCTGAGTATTCAGTCTTCTCCCCCTCTGTCCCCTCTGAGTATTCAGTCTTCTCCCCCTCTGTCCCCTCTGTGTATTCAGTCTTCTCCCCCTCTGTCCCCTCTGTGTATTCAGTCTTCTCCCCCTCTGTCCCCTCTGTGTATTCAGTCTTCTCCCCCTCTGTCCCCTCTGTGTATTCAGTCTTCTCCCCCTCTGTCCCCTCTGTGTATTCAGTCTTCTCCCCCTCTGTCCCCTCTGTGTATTCAGTCTTCTCCCCCTCTGTCCCCTCTGTGTATTCAGTCTTCTCCCCCTCTGTCCCCTCTGTGTATTCAGTCTTCTCCCCCTCTGTCCCCTCTGTGTATTCAGTCTTCCCCCCCTCTGTCCCCTCTGTGTATTCAGTCTTCTCCCCCTCTGTCCCCTCTGTGTATTCAGTCTTCTCCCCCTCTGTCCCCTCTGTGTATTCAGTCTCCCCCCCTCTGTCCCCTCTGTGTATTCAGTCTTCTCTCCCTCTGTCCCCTCTGTGTATTCAGTCTTCTCTCCCTCTGTCCCCTCTGTGTATTCAGTCTTCTCTCCCTCTGTCCCCTCTGTGTATTCAGTCTTCTCTCCCTCTGCCCCCTCTGTGTATTCAGTCTTCTCCCCCTCTGTGTATTCAGTCTTCTCCCCCTCTGTGTATTCAGTCTTCTCCCCCTCTGTGTATTCAGTCTTCTCCCCCTCTGTGTATTCAGTCTTCTCCCCCTCTGTGTATTCAGTCTTCTCTCCCTCTGTGTATTCAGTCTTCTCTCCCTCTGTGTATTCAGTCTTCTCTCCCTCTGTGTATTCAGTCTTCTCTCCCTCTGTGTATTCAGTCTTCTCTCCCTCTGTGTATTCAGTCTTCTCTCCCTCTGTGTATTCAGTCTTCTCTCCCTCTGTGTATTCAGTCTTCTCTCCCTCTGTGTATTCAGTCTTCTCCCCCTCTGTCCCCTCTGTGTATTCAGTCTTCTCTCCCTCTGTGTATTCAGTCTTCTCTACCTCTGTCCCCTCTGTGTATTCAGCCTTCTCCCCCTCTGTCCTCTCTGTGTACTCAGTCTTCTCTCCCTCTGTCCCCTCTGTGTATTCAGTCTTCTCTCCCTCTGTCCCCTCTGTGTATTCAGTCTTCTCTCCCTCTGTGTATTCAGTCTTCTCTCCCTCTGTCCCCTCTGTGTATTCAGTCTTCTCTCCCTCTGTCCCCTCTGTGTATTCAGTCTTCTCTCCCTCTGTCCCCTCTGTGTATTCAGTCTTCTCTCCCTCTGTCCCCTCTGTGTATTCAGTCTTCTCTCCCTCTGTCCCCTCTGTGTATTCAGTCTTCTCTCCCTCTGTCCCCTCTGTGTATTCAGTCTTCTCCCCCTCTGTGTATTCAGTCTTCTCTCCCTCTGTGTATTCAGTCTTCTCTCCCTCTGTCCCCTCTGTGTATTCAGTCTTCTCCCCCTCTGTCCCCTCTGTGTATTCAGTCTTCTCTCCCTCTGTCCCCTCTGTGTATTCAGTCTTCTCTCCCTCTGTCCCCTCTGTGTATTCAGTCTTCTCTCCCTCTGTCCCCTCTGTGTATTCAGTCTTCTCTCCCTCTGTCCCCTCTGTGTATTCAGTCTTCTCTCCCTCTGTCCCCTCTGTGTATTCAGTCTTCTCTCCCTCTGTCCCCTCTGTGTATTCAGTCTTCTCTCTCTCTGTCCCCTCTGTGTATTCAGTCTTCTCTCCCTCTGTGTATTCAGTCTTCTCTCCCTCTGTGTATTCAGTCTTCTCTCCCTCTGTGTATTCAGTCTTCTCTCTCTCTGTCCCCTCTGTGTATTCAGTCTTCTCTCTCTCTGTCCCCTCTGTGTATTCAGTCTTCTCTCCCTCTGTCCCCTCTGTGTATTCAGTCTTCTCTCCCTCTGTCCCCTCTGTGTATTCAGTCTTCTCCCCCTCTGTCCCCTCTGTGTATTCAGTCTTCTCCCCCTCTGTCCCCTCTGTGTATTCAGTCTTCTCCCCCTCTGTCCCCTCTGTGTATTCAGTCTTCTCCCCTCTGTCCCTTCTGTGTATTCAGCCTTCTCCCCCTCTGTCCCCTCTGTGTATTCAGTGCTCTCTCCCTCTGTGTATTCAGTCTTCTCTCCCTCTGTGTATTCAGTCTTCTCTCCCTCTGTGTATTCAGTCTTCTCTCCCTCTGTGTATGCAGTCTTCTCCCCCTCTGTCCCCTCTGTGTATTCAGTCTTCTCCCCCTCTGTCCCCTCTGTGTATTCAGTCTTCTCCCCCTCTGTCCCCTCTGTGTATTCAGTCTTCTCCCCCTCTGCCCCCTCTGTGTATTCAGTCTTCTCCCCCTCTGTCCCCTCTGTGTATTCAGTCTTCTCCCCCTCTGTCCCCTCTGTGTATTCAGTCTTCTCCCCCTCTGTCCCCTCTGTGTATTCAGTCTTCTCCCCCTCTGTCCCCTCTGTGTATTCAGTCTTCTCCCCCTCTGTCCCCTCTGTGTATTCAGTCTTCTCCCCCTCTGTCCCCTCTGTGTATTCAGTCTTCTCCCCCTCTGTCCCCTCTGTGTATTCAGTCTTCTCTCCCTCTGTCCCCTCTGTGTATTCAGTCTTCTCTCCCTCTGTGTATTCAGTCTTCTCTCCCTCTGTGTATTCAGTCTTCTCTCCCTCTGTGTATTCAGTCTTCTCCCCCTCTGTCCCCTCTGTGTATTCAGTCTTCTCCCCCTCTGTCCCCTCTGTGTATTCAGTCTTCTCCCCCTCTGTCCCCTCTGTGTATTCAGTCTTCCCCCCCTCTGTCCCCTCTGTGTATTCAGTCTTCTCTCCCTCTGTCCCCTCTGTGTATTCAGTCTCCCCCCCCTCTGTCCCCTCTGTGTATTCAGTCTTCTCTCCCTCTGTCCCCTCTGTGTATTCAGTCTTCTCTCCCTCTGCCCCCTCTGTGTATTCAGTCTTCTCCCCCTCTGTGTATTCAGTCTTCTCTCCCTCTGTGTATTCAGTCTTCCCCCCCTCTGTCCCCTCTGTGTATTCAGTCTTCTCCCCCTCTGTCCCCTCTGTGTATTCAGTCTTCTCTCCCTCTGTCCCCTCTGTGTATTCAGTCTTCTCTCCCTCTGTCCCCTCTGTGTATTCAGTCTTCTCTCCCTCTGTGTATTCAGTCTTCTCTCCCTCTGTGTATTCAGTCTTCTCTCCCTCTGTGTATTCAGTCTTCTCCCCCTCTGTCCCCTCTGTGTATTCAGTCTTCTCCCCTCTGTCCCCTCTGTGTATTCAGTCTTCTCCCCCTCTGTCCCCTCTGTGTATTCAGTCTTCTCCCCCTCTGTCCCCTCTGTGTATTCAGTCTTCTCCCCCTCTGTCCCCTCTGTGTATTCAGTCTTCCCCCCTCTGTCCCCTCTGTGTATTCAGTCTTCTCTCCCTCTGTCCCCTCTGTGTATTCAGTCTCCCCCCCCTCTGTCCCCTCTGTGTATTCAGTCTTCTCTCCCTCTGTCCCCTCTGTGTATTCAGTCTTCTCTCCCTCTGCCCCCTCTGTGTATTCAGTCTTCTCCCCCTCTGTGTATTCAGTCTTCTCTCCCTCTGTGTATTCAGTCTTCTCCCCCTCTGTCCCCTCTGTGTATTCAGTCTTCTCTCCCTCTGTGTATTCAGTCTTCTCCCCCTCTGTCCCCTCTGTGTATTCAGTCTTCTCTCCCTCTGTGTATTCAGTCTTCTCTACCTCTGTCCCCTCTGTGTATTCAGCCTTCTCCCCCTCTGTCCTCTCTGTGTATTCAGTCTTCTCCCCCTCTGTCCTCTCTGTGTACTCAGTCTTCTCTCCCTCTGTCCCCTCTGTGTATTCAGTCTTCTCTCCCTCTGTCCCCTCTGTGTATTCAGTCTTCTCTCCCTCTGTCCCCTCTGTGTATTCAGTCTTCTCACCCTCTGTGTATTCAGTCTTCTCCCCCTCTGTGTATTCAGTCTTCTCCCCCTCTGTGTATTCAGTCTTCTCTCCCTCTGTGTATTCAGTCTTCTCTCCCTCTGTCCCCTCTGTGTATTCAGTCTTCTCTCCCTCTGTGTATTCAGTCTTCTCTCCCTCTGTCCCCTCTGTGTATTCAGTCTTCTCTCCCTCTGTCCCCTCTGTGTATTCAGTCTTCTCCCCCTCTGTCCCCTCTGTGTATTCAGTCTTCTCTCCCTCTGTCCCCTCTGTGTATTCAGTCTTCTCTCCCTCTGTCCCCTCTGTGTATTCAGTCTTCTCTCCCTCTGTCCCCTCTGTTTATTCAGTCTTCTCTCTCTCTGTCCCCTCTGTGTATTCAGTCTTCTCTCCCTCTGTGTATTCAGTCTTCTCTCCCTCTGTGTATTCAGTCTTCTCTCCCTCTGTGTATTCAGTCTTCTCCCCCTCTGTCCCCTCTGTGTATTCAGTCTTCTCCCCCTCTGTCCCCTCTGTGTATTCAGTCTTCTCCCCCTCTGTCCCCTCTGTGTATTCAGTCTTCTCTCCCTCTGTGTATTCAGTCTTCTCTCCCTCTGTGTATTCAGTCTTCTCCCCCTCTGTCCCCTCTGTGTATTCAGTCTTCTCCCCCTCTGTCCCCTCTGTGTATTCAGTCTTCTCTCCCTCTGTCCCCTCTGTGTATTCAGTCTTCTCTCCCTCTGTGTATTCAGTCTTCTCTCCCTCTGTGTATTCAGTCTTCTCTCCCTCTGTGTATTCAGTCTTCTCTCCCTCTGTCCCCTCTGTGTATTCAGTCTTCTCCCCCTCTGTCCCCTCTGTGTATTCAGTCTTCTCCCCCTCTGTCCCCTCTGTGTATTCAGTCTTCTCCCCCTCTGTCCCCTCTGTGTATTCAGTCTTCTCCCCCTCTGTCCCCTCTGTGTATTCAGTCTTCTCCCCCTCTGTCCCCTCTGTGTATTCAGCCTTCTCCCCCTCTGTCCCCTCTGTGTATTCAGTCTTCTCTCCCTCTGTATATTCAGTCTTCTCTCCCTCTGTGTATTCAGTCTTCTCCCCCTCTGTCCCCTCTGTGTATTCAGTCTTCTCCCCCTCTGTCCCCTCTGTGTATTCAGTCTTCTCCCCCTCTGTCCCCTCTGTGTATTCAGTCTTCTCCCCCTCTGTCCCCTCTGTGTATTCAGTCTTCTCCCCCTCTGTCCCCTCTGTGTATTCAGTCTTCTCCCCCTCTGTCCCCTCTGTGTATTCAGTCTTCTCCCCCTCTGTCCCCTCTGTGTATTCAGTCTTCTCCCCCTCTGTCCCCTCTGTGTATTCAGTCTTCTCCCCCTCTGTCCCCTCTGTGTATTCAGTCTTCTCCCCCTCTGTCCCCTCTGTGTATTCAGTCTTCTCCCCCTCTGTCCCCTCTGTGTATTCAGTCTCCCCCCCCCTCTGTCCCCTCTGTGTATTCAGTCTTCTCCCCCTCTGTCCCCTCTGTGTATTCAGTCTTCTCCCCCTCTGTCCCCTCTGTGTATTCAGTCTTCTCTCCCTCTGTCCCCTCTGTGTATTCAGTCTTCTCTCCCTCTGTGTATTCAGTCTTCTCTCCCTCTGTGTATTCAGTCTTCTCTCCCTCTGTGTATTCAGTCTTCTCTCCCTCTGTGTATTCAGTCTTCTCTCCCTCTGTGTATTCAGTCTTCTCTCCCTCTGTGTATTCAGTCTTCTCTCCCTCTGTCCCCTCTGTGTATTCAGTCTTCTCTCCCTCTGTGTATTCAGTCTTCTCCCCCTCTGTCCCCTCTGTGTATTCAGTCTTCTCGCCCTCTGTCCCCTCTGTGTATTCAGTCTTCTCCCCCTCTGTCCCCTCTGTGTATTCAGTCTTCTCCCCCTCTGTCCCCTCTGTGTATTCAGTCTTCTCTCCCTCTGTCCCCTCTGTGTATTCAGTCTTCTCCCCCTCTGTCCCCTCTGTGTATTCAGTCTTCTCCCCCTCTGTCCCCTCTGTGTATTCAGTCTTCTCTCCCTCTGTCCCCTCTGTGTATTCAGTCTTCTCTCCCTCTGTCCCCTCTGTGTATTCAGTCTTCTCTCCCTCTGTCCCCTCTGTGTATTCAGTCTTCTCTCCCTCTGTCCCCTATGTGTATTCAGTCTTCTCTCCCTCTGTGTATTCAGTCTTCTCTCCCTCTGTGTATTCAGTCTTCTCTCCCTCTGTCCCCTCTGTGTATTCAGTCTTCTCTCCCTCTGTCCTCTCTTTGTATTCAGCCTTCTCTCCCTCTGTCCCCTTTGTGTATTCAGTCTTCTCTCCCTCTGTGTATTCAGTCTTCTCTCCCTCTGTCCCCTCTGTGTATTCAGTCTTCTCACCCTCTGTGTATTCAGTCTTCTCACCCTCTGTGTATTCAGTCTTCTCTCCCTCTGTGTATTCAGTCTTCTCTCCCTCTGTGTATTCAGTCTTCTCTCCCTCTGTGTATTCAGTCTTCTCTCCCTCTGTGTATTCAGTCTTCTCTCCCTCTGTCCCCTCTGTGTATTCAGTCTTCTCCCCCTCTGTCCTCTCTGTGTATTCAGTCTTCTCCCCCTCTGTCCTCTCTGTGTATTCAGTCTTCTCCCCCTCTGTCCCCTCTGTGTATTCAGTCTTCTCTCCCTCTGTGTATTCAGTCTTCTCTACCTCTGTCCCCTCTGTGTATTCAGTCTTCTCCCCCTATGTCCTCTCTGTGTATTCAGTCTTCTCCCCCTATGTCCTCTCTGTGTATTCAGTCTTCTCTCCCTCTGTCCTCTCTGTGTATTCAGTCTTCTCCCCCTCTGTCCCCTCTGTGTATTCAGTCTTCTCTCCCTCTGTGTATTCAGTCTTCTCCCCCTCTGTCCTCTCTGTGTATTCAGTCTTCTCCCCCTCTGTCCCCTCTGTGTATTCAGTCTTCTCTCCCTCTGTCCCCTCTGTGTATTCAGTCTTCTCCCCCTCTGTGTATTCAGTCTTCTCCCCCTCTGTGTATTCAGTCTTCTCCCCCTCTGTGTATTCAGTCTTCTCTCCCTCTGTGTATTCAGTCTTCTCTCCCTCTGTGTATTCAGTCTTCTCTCCCTCTGTCCCCTCTGTGTATTCAGTCTTCTCTCCCTCTGTGTATTCAGTCTTCTCTCCCTCTGTCCCCTCTGTGTATTCAGTCTTCTCTCCCTCTGTCCCCTCTGTGTATTCAGTCTTCTCTCCCTCTGTCCCCTCTGTGTATTCAGTCTTCTCTCCCTCTGTCCCCTCTGTGTATTCAGTCTTCTCCCCCTCTGTGTATTCAGTCTTCTCCCCCTCTGTGTATTCAGTCTTCTCCCCCTCTGTGTATTCAGTCTTCTCTCCCTCTGTGTATTCAGTCTTCTCTCCCTCTGTCCCCTCTGTGTATTCAGTCTTCTCTCCCTCTGTGTATTCAGTCTTCTCTCCCTCTGTCCCCTCTGTGTATTCAGTCTTCTCTCCCTCTGTGTATTCAGTCTTCTCTCCCTCTGTCCCCTCTGTGTATTCAGTCTTCTCTCCCTCTGTCCCCTCTGTGTATTCAGTCTTCTCTCCCTCTGTCCCCTCTGTGTATTCAGTCTTCTCTCCCTCTGTGTATTCAGTCTTCTCTCCCTCTGTCCCCTCTGTGTATTCAGTCTTCTCCCCCTCTGTCCCCTCTGTGTATTCAGTCTTCTCTCTCTCTCTGTTCCCTCTGTGTATTCAGTCTTCTCTCCCTCTGTCCCCTCTGTGTATTCAGTCTTCTCTCCCTCTGTCCCCTCTGTGTATTCAGTCTTCTCTCCCTCTGTCCCCTCTGTGTATTCAGTCTTCTCTCCCTCTGTGTATTCAGTCTTCTCTCCCTCTGTCCCCTCTGTGTATTCAGTCTTCTCCCCCTCTGTCCCCTCTGTGTATTCAGTCTTCTCTCCCTCTGTCCCCTCTGTGTATTCAGTCTTCTCTCCCTCTGTCCCCTCTGTTTATTCAGTCTTCTCTCTCTCTGTCCCCTCTGTGTATTCAGTCTTCTCTCCCTCTGTGTATTCAGTCTTCTCTCCCTCTGTGTATTCAGTCTTCTCTCCCTCTGTGTATTCAGTCTTCTCTCTCTCTGTCCCCTCTGTGTATTCAGTCTTCTCTCTCTCTGTCCCCTCTGTGTATTCAGTCTTCTCTCTCTCTGTCCCCTCTGTGTATTCAGTCTTCTCCCCCTCTGTCCCCTCTGTGTATTCAGTCTTCTCCCCCTCTGTCCCCTCTGTGTATTCAGTCTTCTCCCCCTCTGTCCCCTCTGTGTATTCAGTCTTCTCCCCCTCTGTCCCCTCTGTGTATTCAGCCTTCTCCCCCTCTGTCCCCTCTGTGTATTCAGCCTTCTCCCCCTCTGTCCCCTCTGTGTATTCAGCCTTCTCCCCCTCTGTCCCCTCTGTGTATTCAGTCTTCTCTCCCTCTGTGTATTCAGTCTTCTCTCCCTCTGTGTATTCAGTCTTCTCCCCCTCTGTCCCCTCTGTGTATTCAGTCTTCTCCCCCTCTGTCCCCTCTGTGTATTCAGTCTTCTCTCCCTCTGTGTATTCAGTCTTCTCTCCCTCTGTGTATTCAGTCTTCTCCCCCTCTGTCCCCTCTGTGTATTCAGTCTTCTCTCCCTCTGTCCCCTCTGTGTATTCAGTCTTCTCCCCCTCTGTCCCCTCTGTGTATTCAGTCTTCTCTCCCTCTGTCCCCTCTGTGTATTCAGTCTTCTCTCCCTCTGTGTATTCAGTCTTCTCCCCCTCTGTCCCCTCTGTGTATTCAGTCTTCTCCCCCTCTGTCCCCTCTGTGTATTCAGTCTTCTCCCCCTCTGTCCCCTCTGTGTATTCAGTCTTCTCCCCCTCTGTCCCCTCTGTGTATTCAGTCTTCTCCCCCTCTGTCCCCTCTGTGTATTCAGCCTTCTCCCCCTCTGTCCCCTCTGTGTATTCAGTCTTCTCTCCCTCTGTATATTCAGTCTTCTCTCCCTCTGTGTATTCAGTCTTCTCTCCCTCTGTGTATTCAGTCTTCTCTCCCTCTGTGTATTCAGTCTTCTCCCCCTCTGTCCCCTCTGTGTATTCAGTCTTCTCCCCCTCTGTCCCCTCTGTGTATTCAGTCTTCTCCCCCTCTGTCCCCTCTGTGTATTCAGTCTTCTCCCCCTCTGTCCCCTCTGTGTATTCAGTCTTCTCCCCCTCTGTCCCCTCTGTGTATTCAGTCTTCTCCCCCTCTGTCCCCTCTGTGTATTCAGTCTCCCCCCCTCTGTCCCCTCTGTGTATTCAGTCTTCTCCCCCTCTGTCCCCTCTGTGTATTCAGTCTTCTCTCCCTCTGTCCCCTCTGTGTATTCAGTCTTCTCTCCCTCTGTGTATTCAGTCTTCTCTCCCTCTGTGTATTCAGTCTTCTCTCCCTCTGTGTATTCAGTCTTCTCTCCCTCTGTGTATTCAGTCTTCTCTCCCTCTGTGTATTCAGTCTTCTCTCCCTCTGTGTATTCAGTCTTCTCTCCCTCTGTGTATTCAGTCTTCTCTCCCTCTGTGTATTCAGTCTTCTCTCCCTCTGTCCCCTCTGTGTATTCAGTCTTCTCTCCCTCTGTGTATTCAGTCTTCTCTCCCTCTGTGTATTCAGTCTTCTCCCCCTCTGTCCCCTCTGTGTATTCAGTCTTCTCTCCCTCTGTCCCCTCTGTGTATTCAGTCTTCTCCCCCTCTGTCCCCTCTGTGTATTCAGTCTTCTCCCCCTCTGTCCCCTCTGTGTATTCAGTCTTCTCCCCCTCTGTCCCCTCTGTGTATTCAGTCTTCTCCCCCTCTGTCCCCTCTGTGTATTCAGTCTTCTCCCCCTCTGTCCCCTCTGTGTATTCAGTCTTCTCCCCCTCTGTCCCCTCTGTGTATTCAGTCTTCTCTCCCTCTGTCCCCTCTGTGTATTCAGTCTTCTCTCCCTCTGTCCCCTCTGTGTATTCAGTCTTCTCTCCCTCTGTCCCCTCTGTATATTCAGTCTTCTCTCCCTCTGTCCCCTCTGTGTATTCAGTCTTCTCTCCCTCTGTCCCCTCTGTGTATTCAGTCTTCTCTCCCTCTGTCCCCTCTGTGTATTCAGTCTTCTCTCCCTCTGTCCCCTCTGTGTATTCAGTCTTCTCTCCCTCTGTGTATTCAGTCTTCTCTCCCTCTGTGTATTCAGTCTTCTCTCCCTCTGTCCCCTCTGTGTATTCAGTCTTCTCTCCCTCTGTCCTCTCTTTGTATTCAGCCTTCTCTCCCTCTGTCCCCTTTGTGTATTCAGTCTTCTCTCCCTCTGTGTATTCAGTCTTCTCTCCCTCTGTCCCCTCTGTGTATTCAGTCTTCTCTCCCTCTGTGTATTCAGTCTTCTCTCCCTCTGTGTATTCAGTCTTCTCTCCCTCTGTGTATTCAGTCTTCTCTCCCTCTGTGTATTCAGTCTTCTCTCCCTCTGTGTATTCAGTCTTCTCTCCCTCTGTCCCCTCTGTGTATTCAGTCTTCTCCCCCTCTGTCCTCTCTGTGTATTCAGTCTTCTCCCCCTCTGTCCCCTCTGTGTATTCAGTCTTCTCTCCCTCTGTGTATTCAGTCTTCTCTACCTCTGTCCCCTCTGTGTATTCAGTCTTCTCCCCCTCTGTCCCCTCTGTGTATTCAGTCTTCTCTCCCTCTGTGTATTCAGTCTTCTCCCCTCTGTCCTCTCTGTGTATTCTGTCTTCTCCCCCTCTGTCCCCTCTGTGTATTCAGTCTTCTCTCCCTCTGTCCCCTCTGTGTATTCAGTCTTCTCTCCCTCTGTCCCCTCTGTGTATTCAGTCTTCTCTCCCTCTGTCCCCTCTGTGTATTCAGTCTTCTCCCCCTCTGTGTATTCAGTCTTCTCTCCCTCTGTGTATTCAGTCTTCTCTCCCTCTGTGTATTCAGTCTTCTCTCCCTCTGTGTATTCAGTCTTCTCTCCCTCTGTCCCCTCTGTGTATTCAGTCTTCTCTCCCCTCTGTCCCCTCTGTGTATTCAGTCTTCTCCCCCTCTGTGTATTCAGTCTTCTCCCCCTCTGTGTATTCAGTCTTCTCCCCCTCTGTGTATTCAGTCTTCTCCCCCCTCTGTGTATTCAGTCTTCTCCCCCTCTGTGTATTCAGTCTTCTCCCCCTCTGTGTATTCAGTCTTCTCTCCCTCTGTGTATTCAGTCTTCTCTCCCTCTGTCCCCTCTGTGTATTCAGTCTTCTCTCCCTCTGTGTATTCAGTCTTCTCTCCCTCTGTCCCCTCTGTGTATTCAGTCTTCTCTCCCTCTGTGTATTCAGTCTTCTCTCCCTCTGTGTATTCAGTCTTCTCTCCCTCTGTCCCCTCTGTGTATTCAGTCTTCTCTCCCTCTGTCCCCTCTGTGTATTCAGTCTTCTCTCCCTCTGTCCCCTCTGTGTATTCAGTCTTCTCTCTCTCTCTGTCCCCTCTGTGTATTCAGTCTTCTCTCCCTCTGTCCCCTCTGTGTATTCAGTCTTCTCTCCCTCTGTCCCCTCTGTGTATTCAGTCTTCTCTCCCTCTGTCCCCTCTGTGTATTCAGTCTTCTCTCCCTCTGTGTATTCAGTCTTCTCTCCCTCTGTCCCCTCTGTGTATTCAGTCTTCTCTCCCTCTGTGTATTCAGTCTTCTCTCCCTCTGTCCCCTCTGTGTATTCAGTCTTCTCTCCCTCTGTCCCCTCTGTGTATTCAGTCTTCTCCCCCTCTGTCCCCTCTGTGTATTCAGTCTTCTCTCCCTCTGTCCCCTCTGTGTATTCAGTCTTCTCCCCCTCTGTCCCCTCTGTGTATTCAGTCTTCTCCCCCTCTGTCCCCTCTGTGTATTCAGTCTTCTCTCCCTCTGTCCCCTCTGTGTATTCAGTCTTCTCCCCCTCTGTCCCCTCTGTGTATTCAGTCTTCTCCCCCTCTGTCCCCTCTGTGTATTCAGTCTTCTCCCCCTCTGTCCCCTCTGTGTATTCAGTCTTCTCCCCCTCTGTCCCTCTGTGTATTCAGTCTTCTCTCCCTCTGTCCCCTCTGTGTATTCAGTCTTCTCTCCCTCTGTCCCCTCTGTGTATTCAGTCTTCTCTCCCTCTGTCCCCTCTGTGTATTCAGTCTTCTCTCTCTCTGTCCCCCTCTGTGTATTCAGTCTTCTCTCCCTCTGTGTATTCAGTCTTCTCTCCCTCTGTGTATTCAGTCTTCTCTCCCTCTGTGTATTCAGTCTTCTCTCTCTCTGTCCCCTCTGTGTATTCAGTCTTCTTCCCCTCTGTGTATTCAGTCTTCTCCCCCTCTGTCCCCTCTGTGTATTCAGTCTTCTCTCCCTCTGTCCCCTCTGTGTATTCAGTCTTCTCCCCCTCTGTCCCCTCTGTGTATTCAGCCTTCTCCCCCTCTGTCCCCTCTGTGTATTCAGTCTTCTCTCCCTCTGTGTATTCAGTCTTCTCTCCCTCTGTGTATTCAGTCTTCTCCCCCTCTGTCCCCTCTGTGTATTCAGTCTTCTCCCCCTCTGTCCCCTCTGTGTATTCAGTCTTCTCTCCCTCTGTGTATTCAGTCTTCTCCCCCTCTGTCCCCTCTGTGTATTCAGTCTTCTCCCCCTCTGTCCCCTCTGTGTATTCAGTCTTCTCTCCCTCTGTGTATTCAGTCTTCTCCCCCTCTGTCCCCTCTGTGTATTCAGTCTTCTCCCCCTCTGTCCCCTCTGTGTATTCAGTCTTCTCCCCCTCTGTCCCCTCTGTGTATTCAGTCTTCTCCCCCTCTGTCCCCTCTGTGTATTCAGTCTTCTCCCCCTCTGTCCCCTCTGTGTATTCAGTCTTCTCCCCCTCTGTCCCCTCTGTGTATTCAGTCTTCTCTCCCTCTGTCCCCTCTGTGTATTCAGTCTTCTCTCCCTCTGTCCCTCTGTGTATTCAGTCTTCTCTCCCTCTGTGTATTCAGTCTTCTCTCCCTCTGTGTATTCAGTCTTCTCCCCCTCTGTCCCCTCTGTGTATTCAGTCTTCTCCCCCTCTGTCCCCTCTGTGTATTCAGTCTTCTCCCCCTCTGTCCGCTCTGTGTATTCAGTCTTCTCTCCCTCTGTCCCCTCTGTGTATTCAGTCTTCTCTCCCTCTGTCCCCTCTGTGTATTCAGTCTTCTCTCCCTCTGTGTATTCAGTCTTCTCTCCCTCTGTGTATTCAGTCTTCTCTCCCTCTGTGTATTCAGTCTTCCCCCCTCTGTCCCCTCTGTGTATTCAGTCTTCTCTCCCTCTGTGTATTCAGTCTTCTCTCCCTCTGTGTATTCAGTCTTCTCTCCCTCTGTGTATTCAGTCTTCTCTCCCTCTGTGTATTCAGTCTTCTCTCCCTCTGTGTATTCAGTCTTCTCTCCCCTCTGTCCCCTCTGTGTATTCAGTCTTCTCTCCCTCTGTCCCCTCTGTGTATTCAGTCTTCTCTCCCTCTGTGTATTCAGTCTTCTCTCCCTCTGTGTATTCAGTCTTCTCCCCCTCTGTCCCCTCTGTGTATTCAGTCTTCTCTCCCTCTGTGTATTCAGTCTCTCTCCCTCTGTGTATTCAGTCTTCTCCCCTCTGTCCCCCCTGTGTATTCAGTCTTCTCTCCTCTGTCCCCTCTGGTATTCAGTCTTCTCTCCCTCTGTCCCCTCTGTGTATTCAGTCTTCTCTCCTCTGTCCCCTCTGTGTATTCAGTCTTCTCCCCCTCTGTCCCCTCTGTGTATTCAGTCTTCTCCCCTCTGTCCCCTCTGTGTATTCAGTCTTCTCCCCCTCTGTCCCCTCTGTGTATTCAGTCTTCTCCCCCTCTGTCCCCTCTGTGTATTCAGTCCTTCTCCCCCTCTGTCCCCTCTGTGTATTCAGTCTTCTCTCCCTCTGTGTATTCAGTCTTCTCTCCCTCTGTGTATTCAGTCTTCTCTACCTCTGTGTATTCAGTCTTCTCTCCCCTCTGTCCCCTCTGTGTATTCAGTCTTCTCTCCCTCTGTCCCCTCTGTGTATTCAGTCTTCTCCCCCTCTGTCCCCTCTGTGTATTCAGTCTTCTCCCCCTCTGTCCCCTCTGTGTATTCAGTCTTCTCCCCCTCTGTCCCCTCTGTGTATTCAGTCTTCTCCCCCTCTGTCCCCTCTGTGTATTCAGTCTTCTCCCCTCTGTCCCCTCTGTGTATTCAGTCTTCTCCCCCTCTGTCCCCTCTGTGTATTCAGTCTTCTCCCCCTCTATCCCCTCTGTGTATTCAGTCTTCTCTCCCTCTGTCCCCTCTGTGTATTCAGTCTTCTCTCCCTCTGTCCCCTCTGTGTATTCAGTCTTCTCTCCCTCTGTGTATTCAGTCTTCTCTCCCCTCTGTGTATTCAGTCTTCTCTCCCCTCTGTGTATTCAGTCTTCTCCCCCTCTGTGTATTCAGTCTTCTCCCCCTCTGTCCCCTCTGTGTATTCAGTCTTCTCCCCCTCTGTCCCCTCTGTGTATTCAGTCTTCTCCCCTCTGTCCCTCTGTGTATTCAGTCTTCTCCCCCTCTGTCCCCTCTGTGTATTCAGCCTTCTCCCCCTCTGTCCCCTCTGTGTATTCAGTCTTCTCTCCCTCTGTGTATTCAGTCTTCTCTCCCTCTGTGTATTCAGTCTTCTCTCCCTCTGTGTATTCAGTCTTCTCCCCTCTGTCCCCTCTGTGTATTCAGTCTTCTCCCCCTCTGTCCCTCTGTGTATTCAGTCTTCTCCCCCTCTGTCCCCTCTGCGTATTCAGTCTTTTCTCCCTCTGTGTATTCAGTCTTCTCCCCCTCTGTCCCCTCTGTGTATTCAGTCTTCTCCCCCTCTGTCCCCTCTGTGTATTCAGTCTTCTCCCCCTCTGTCCCCTCTGTGTATTCAGTCTTCTCCCCCTCTGTCCCCTCTGTGTATTCAGTCTTCTCCCCTCTGTCCCCTCTGTGTATTCAGTCTTCTCCCCCTCTGTCCCCTCTGTGTATTCAGTCTTCTCCCCCTCTGTCCCCTCTGTGTATTCAGTCTTCCCCCCTCTGTCCCCTCTGTGTATTCAGTCTTCTCCCCTCTGTCCCCTCTGTGTATTCAGTCTTCTCCCCTCTGTCCCCTCTGTGTATTCAGTCTTCT